>NW_022436944.1:58678399-58703931 GCF_009761245.1 Sapajus apella | reverse complement strand
TGTGTGTGTGTGTGTGTGTGTGTGTGTGTGTGTGTGTGTGTGTGTGTACATTTTGTCAACTGTAAAGTGAGACGTCTTGCCCATGAAAGCATTACTCCTTTTCTCACAAACCCCAAAGCATGAACCAAGTATTATTATTGCAATTTCCTAGAGAAAGTTATATAACTTGTTCAGCAACCAAGTCAAGATTTACACCAGCTCTGGCTCATTCTAAAACCATTTTTCAATTAGGTCTCCCTAGCACTGTTCACGTTTGGTTCAGAAAGTGACTGAACCAAATCAGTAAATATTAGCAGTTGCCAGTTCTGCTGAAAAACATAAAAATATGCTTGGGACAGTTAACAGAATAACCAGAAATAATAAAGATAAAGTAGGATCTAGCCTAGGGGTGTCAACTTGGTATTATAGACACAAAACATTTCATAGCTTGTATTCGATTTTTTAATAATCTTAGTCAATCTTTTTCCTTTCCATACTGTACATTTTGAGCTTCTAAGATGTGGGGTTTTTTCCTTCTTGGTGCAAATTAATGGAAATCTAGCATTTGGCCTTGATATTCACGGGCTTTTCTAACAAATGGTGAAATAAATCTTAATAAAAGAAAATGTTCGTTTTATCCAGAAGCTGCTGAAATGTGATAATACCCTGCTTCATAAAATTGTTCTTACAGATGTTATTTTTAACAAAGGAGTCATGTAAGAAATTTGAATTTCAGTATTTATTGTTATGGTCTATAATGAGTTGTTGACTTAATATTTTGTTGCCTTGATAGAAATATTTACGTTGACACTCTGTGGGAGGGGAGTTGTTCACAAAGGGTCCACACAGGGTACGTTTTAGGATATATAGTGCTGTGGTGGTCTAGAGACCTTGAGTGTGAATTGGCTCACCAAAAAAATGGTGGGTTTTATCACTGAATAGATAGAAAGAAATAACATTCCACATTGACTCAAGTCGAAGCAGAAGCTATATCACTAGGCAATTCAGCCTGGTGCTGGAAGAGAGTAGAATGAAGAGGTTTTTAATAAGCAAAGTGAGAAAGATTAAGCAGTGCCATCAGTAAAGTTTTGTTGCTAAACAAAGCAACAAAAACAGAAATGTCTGAAACTTCCCTTTTTTGAGAGAATTTGCGATAACTGGATTTTAGCTACTAAATATAAGAAACTTAATATCACAACTAACTCTGGGGCATAATATTTCTGCAGGTCAAATGTCAGTTCATAGAGTAAGATGCAGTCATTGGGGAAAGGCAAGTGTAAAGAAATTGGAGAGAAAGGAAGAGAGTCTTGATTTCAGTCTTCAGGATACCACGCAATTTTGCGTTCCTTAAAATATAATATATACGAATACAGCCATACTATATGTATCTTTCGTCTCTAATTCCTTTCCTTATTTATTATGCTGGTGAGACTTAACCAAGACATATCAAGCCACAATTAGTTTATTATCAGGTCTACTGTGGATTAACATTCAGGTCATTTCCATTGAGGATATTAAGAGCAATACTACCACAAGCATTCTTATACTTATCTGTTGGTACACATGCACATAATTTCTTCTAGGATATGTACTAAGAAGTGACAACGCTGAGTCATAGAGCTTGCATCTCTTCAAATGTACTAGATAATGCCAAACTGTTTTCCAAAGTGGTGGTACAAAATTCATGCCCTTTTAGCAATAAGTGAGAGTTTGTCAGGCTGCCCACTGACTCTAACACTCAAAGTCTTTTGGACTTTTCAACCTGCACCAGTCTGCCGACTGTGTGATGTATATCTATATATTTAACTGTATGCAATTATAGTTCCATTTATAGTTTAATTAGTTTTTCTGATAAACAGAAAAACTCTCTTGTGAAGTGTCTACCTTTCCTCTCTTGTGAAGTGTCTGAGACTTTTGCTCAGTTTTCTGTTAGGCTTTCTGATTTGTGAAAGTTCTTTAGGCTGGGCGTGGTGGCTCATGCCTGTAATCCCAGCACTTTGGGAGGCTGAGGAGGGCGGATCATGAGGTCAAGAAATCAAGACCATCCTGGCCAACACGGTGAAACCCTGTCTGTACTAAAAATACAAAAAAAATTAGCCGGGCATGGTGGCATGCGCCTGTGGTCCCAGCTACTCGGGAGGCTGAGGTGGAAGAATCGCTTGAACCACTCCAGGCTGGTGACAGAGCAAGACTCTGTCTCAAAAAAAAAAAAAAAAAAAAAAAAAAAAAAAAAAAAAAAAAAAAAAAAGGAGGTTCTTTATACATCTTCGACTTCAGCCCTTTCTTAGTTACGGAGATCTCTTGCTCTGTGTCTCAAATATTCACTCTCTTTGCAGTGACTGATGAACAGAGGCTCTTTAATGTAGTCAAATTTATTAATCATTACATTGTTAACATTTTTGTATCTCATATTTTAAAATATTTTTCTCTGCAGGGTTATCAAAATAGTCTCCATTATTATATTCTAAAATCTTCATAATTTTTGCATTAACCTATCTGGAATTGATTTTTGTGTGTACTGTCAAAAGATGTCAGATTTCTTTCTTTTTTTTTTTTTTTTGTGACAGAGTCTATGGTGGAGTGCAGCGGCATGATCTCAGCTCACCACAAATTCCCCCTCGAGTTCAAGCAGTTCTACTGCCTCAGCCTCCCAAGTAGCTCAAATTATAGGAGCCTGCACCACACCAGGCTAATTTTTGTAATTTTTTTTTTTTTTTTAGTAGCAAAAGGGTTTCATCAGGCTGGTCTCAAACTCCTGACCTCAAATGATCCACCCACTTTGGACTCCCAAAGTGCTGGGATTACAGGCGTGAGCCACCGCACCCATCCTCTTTTTATTTTCTTAGATGAATAGCTGTATACTTTGTATAGAACCAAATGCTATCTTTTGAAAATTCTTCTTCTAGTGATTTTCAGTGTCTGTTTTCTCATAAGTAAAATGTTAATATAAGAAAGGGTCTGTATCTAGACATTCTAGTCCGTTCCATTAGGTATTTGCATTAGTCAGTTTTCATACTGCTGATAAAGACATACCCAAGACTGGGTAATTTATTTAAAAAAAAAAAAAAAGGCAGTTTAATGGACTCAGTTCCATGTGGCTGGGGAAGCCTCACTATCATGGGGGAAGGTGAAAGGCACATCTCACACAGTGGCAGACAGGAAAGAATGCGAGTCAAGCAAAAGGGGTTTCCCTTTATGAAACCACCAGAACTCATGAGATGTATTCACCACCACAACAGCATGAAGGAAACTACCCCTGTGACTCAATTATCTCCCACTGAGCTCCTCCCACAACATGTGGAAATTATGGGAGCTACCATTCAAGATGAGATTTGGGTGAGGACACAGACAAGCGATATCACTATTGTTCTGTCCTTGTTTCCACACCACCCTGTCTTGACTACGAAAGCTTTATGTCAATCTTCATATCTGGCAAGGCGAGTCCTATACCTCATTCTTCTTCTTCAAGACTATCTTGGCTATACTTAGCCCTTTGCAATTTTAGACAAATTTTAAAGTCAGTCTGTCAAGTTCTGCAAAATAAGTCTGTTCAAGTTTATAAATCCATTTGAAGCAAAAACATATATACTTATATATATACTGTATCCAGCAAATTATAAAATTTGCTTATTCTAATGTATCTGTAGATTCTTCAGACTTGTTTGTGTAGATATCTGCAAAAATTTCAACTATATTTCTTTATTTTCATGCCTGGCTAAGACCTCCAGAACAAAATTGAAGGGCTATGGTGATGGTGGGCATCTTTGCCTCGTTCTGGACTTCAAAGGAGAAGCTTTTAACCTTTCACTATTGCTAATTGCTTTGGGTTATTTGTAGACACTCCTTATCAGATTAAGGAAGTTCTTTATCATCCAGGTTTGCTAATTTTTTAATCACAAATTAATGCTGAATTTTATCGGATGCTTCTGTATTAACTGAAACAATCACATGATTATTCTTCCTTAACCAGTTAGTGTGGTCAGATGCATATTACATGAATTCTTACACTGAATCAACATTATTTTGCTGGTTTAGCCCTACTTAATCATTATGTAGTATTCTTTTCATGCATTCATGGATTTAGTTTGCTAGTAATATAAATCTATGTTCATAATGGATAACTGGTCCGAAATTTTCGTTTCTCATGCTGTCCTCTTTTATTTTGGTATTAAATTTAAGCTATCACCTTTAAATGAGTTGAGTAGCAGCCCTTCTGTTTATATTATATCAGATAGGTCATATAACTCAGGAGTTATATATATGTGCTTTGACTTTTTCATAGAAGTTAACCAAAGAAGTTTTCTGGACACCTAGTCTTCTTTGTGGTTATATTCTATTTAGTTATTTGCTATCATATTTCTGAATAACATATTTACACTGACATTTCTTGACATACCAGTTTTAGAGCATTATGGCTTGGCTTCCTTTTGAGGTAGTTGAGGATTTAGCTCTTACATTCTTCAGTCTCACCCCCTACAACCTCTCTTCTGTCTTCCCAATAGCTATATCACCATTTTTGTTGACATTTTAATAAATAAATTTTTCTCAAACATACTATTATTTCTGCAGTGAGGCATATAAATGTGCACATTCAGTGGAAAAATTAAAGGTTATAAATAGCCTCGTGTCAGTTCAAGTCAGCTTCTCTCCAAATGAGTGAAGTCAGACCACTTTATGCAGCTAAACGAGCTTTCCAAAAAAGAATTTGTCTGTGTTCCAGCCTTCGTGGATTTTGGAATTGCAAGTATCTTCAAATGTTCAACTTCTAGGGGTTCCAGGTCTGGCACATGTTTGTCAATAACTACCCAACAGGCACTACATTGTATCATCCTTTGTGATGCTAATCTGTTCCCTCTTGTCTAAATTCTCATTTCCAAAACTTTGGTGAACTCTCTTTTCAAAGAGTATTTCACTTGCAATTCTCTTTGTTCTCTTTCAAAAATTCAGTAAACTCTCTTTTCCAAGAGTATTTCCCTTGCAGTTCTCTTTGTTCTTACTGGTTAATACCATTTAAAAACTTTTGCTTTTATTTAAGCAGTGTTTGTGGACAGTTCAGAGAAAAAAAAAATGTATATAACCAAGCCTCCATTGTTAACATAAAATTTTGGAATTTAGTCTTATTAACACTGTAATTTCTATTTTATTTTATTTTATTTATTTGTGTAGAGACAGAATCTCACTGTTACCCATGCTGGTCTCCAACTCCTAGCTTCAAGCAATTCTCCCACCTATGTCAGAGGTGTTTGAACCAGAGCAACTCCATCTTGAATAGGCACTGGGTAAAATAAGGCTGAGACCTACTGGGCTCCATTCCCAGGAGGTTAGGCATTCTTAGTCATGGCCTGAGATATGAGGTCAGCACAAAATACAGGTCACAAAGACCCTGCTAATAAAACAGAATGCAGTAAAGAAAGCCTACCAAAACCGAGACGAGGAAGAAAGTGACCACTGGTCATCCTCACTGCGCGTTATGCTCTAATTATAAGGCACCAGCTGGTGCCACGACAGTTTACAAATGCCATGGCTGTGCCTGGAAGTTACCCTATAAAGCATAAAAAGGGGAGGAACCCTCAGTTCTGGGAAATCCCAGTCCCTTTCCCCAAAAACTTATGAATAGTCCGTCCCTTGTTTAGCATATATTCCAGAAACAATTAGAAGTACACTCAGTCAAGCAGCCCCTACTACTGTTCTGCCTTTGGTGTAGCCATTCTTTTATTCCTTCACTTTCTTAATAAACTTGCTTTCACCTTACTCTATGGACTTGCCCCAGATTTTCTTGTGTGAGGTCCAAGAACCTTCTCTTGGGGTCTGGACTGGGATCCCTTTCCAGTAACACCTAGGCCTCCCAAAGAGCTGAAATTGCAGATGTGAGCCACTGTGCCTGGCCTACAGTGTAAACCTTCATGCTTTACTTTCTAAATGTGTAAGAACACTCAGAACCAATGCCATGCTAGTCTAAAAGAATCCTCAAAGAGGGCCAGGCACGGTGGCTCACACCTGGAATCCTAGCACTTTGGGAGGCTAAGGTGGGCAGACCACCTAAGGTCAGGAGTTCAAGACCAGCCTGGCCAACATGCTGAATACTGTCTCTACTAAAAATTCAAAAATTAACTAGGCATGGAAATCTTCCTTCATCCCTTTATTTTGAGTGTACATGAGTCTTTGAACGTGAGATGGGTCTGTGAATACAGCACACTGATGGGTCTTGACTCTTTATCTAATTTGTCAATCTGTGCGTTTCAATTGGGTTATTTAGCCCATTTACATTTAAAGTTAATATTGTTATGTGTGAATCAATCCTGTCATTCCCATGTTAGCTGGTTATTTTGCCCATTGGTTGATGCAGTTTTTTCATAGTGTTTATGTCCTTTATATTTTGGTTTGCTTTTGCAGTGGCTAGTACTGGTTTTTCCTTTCCATATTTAGTGCTTCCTTTAGGAGCTCTAGTAAGGCAGGCCTGGTAGTGACAAAATCCCTCAGCATTTGCTTGTCTGTAAAGGATTTTATTTCTCCTTCACTTATGAAGCTTAGTTCAACTGGATATAAAATTCTGGGTTGAAAATTATTTTCTTTAAGAATATTGAATATTGGCCCCTCTCTCTTCCGGCTTGAAGGGTTTCTGCAGAGAGATTCGCTGTAAGTCTGATGGGCCTCCCTTTGCGGGTAACCTGACCTTTCTCTCTGGCTGCTCTTAACATTTTTTCCTTCATTTCAACCTTGGTGAATCTAATGATTATGTTTCCTGAGGTTGCTCTTCTCAAGGAGTATCTTTGTAGTGTTCTCTGTGTTTCCTGAATTTGAACGTACACCTATCTTGCTAGGTTGGGGAAGTTCTCCTGGATAATATCCTGAAGTATGTTTTCCAACTTGGTTCCATTCTCCCCATCACTTTCAGGTACATCGCTAAAATGTAGGTTTGGTCTTTTCACATAATCCCATATTTCTTGGAGGCTTTGTTTGTTCCTTTTCATTCTTTTTTCTCTAATTTTGTCTTCACACTCCATTTCATTAAGTTGGCCTTCCAACTCTCATATCCTTTCTTCTGCCTGATCAATTTGGCTATTGATACTTGTATATGCTTCATGAAGTTCTCTTGCTTTGTTTTTCGGCTCCATTAGGTCATTTATGTTCTTCTCTAAACTGGTTATTCTAGTTAGCAATTCCGCTAACCTTTTATCAAGGTTCTTAGCTTCCTTGCATTGGGTTAGAACATGCTTCTTTAGCTTGGAGGAGTTTGATTTTACCCACCTTCTGAAGCCTACTTCTGTCAATTCATCAAAATCATTCTCCGTCCAGTTTTGTTCCCTCGCTGGTGAGGAGTTGTGTGATCCTTTGGAGGAGAAGAGGCATTGTGGTTTTTGGAATGTTCAGCCTCTTTGCACTGGTTTTCCATCTTTGTGGATTTATCTACTTTTGGTCTTTGCTGTTGGTGACCTTTGGATTGGGTTTTTGCATGGACGTCCTTTTTGTTAATGTTGAGGCTATTGCTTTCTGTTTATTAATTTTCCTTCTAGCAGTCAGGCCCTTCTGCAGGTCTGCTGGAGTTTGCTGGAGGTCCACTCCAGACGCAGTTTGCCTGGGTATCACCAGTGGAGGCTGCAGAAGAGCAAAGATTGCTGCCTGCTCTATCCTCTGGAAGCTTCATCCCAGAGGGTTACCTGCCAGATGCCAGCCAGAGCTCTCCTGTATGAGGTGTCTGTCGACCCCTGCTGGTAGGTGTCCCCCAGTCAGGAGGCATGGGGGTCAGGGACCCACTTGAAGTGGCAGTCTGTCCCTGAGCAGAGCTCAAGCACTGTGCTGGGAGATTTGCTGCTCTCTTCAGAGCTGGCAGGCAGGAGCGTTTAAGTCTGCTGAAGCTGCACCCACAGCCACACCTTCCCCCAGGTGCTCTGTCCCAGGGAGATGGGAGTTTTGTTTATAAGCCCCTGACTGGGGCTGCTGCCTTTCTTTCAGAGATGCCCTGCCCAGAGAGGAGGAATCTAGAGAGGCTGTGTGGCTACAGTGGCTTTGCCGAGCTGCAGTGGGCTCTGCCCAGTTAGAACTTCCCAGGGACTTTGTTTACATTGTGAGGGGAAAACCACCTACTCAAACCTCAGTAATGGTGGATGCCCCTCCCCACACCAAGCTCAAGCATCCCAGGTCAACTTCAGACTGCTGTGCTGACAGTGAGAATTTCGAGCCAGTGGATCATAGCTTGGTGGGCTCCATGGGGGTGGGATTCACTGAGCAAGACCATGGTGCTACCTGGCTTCAGCGCCCTTTTTAAGGAAAACGAACAGTTCTGTCTCTCAGGCTTTCCAGGCACCACTGGGGTACAATAAACACTTCCTGCAGCTAGCTCGGTGTCTGCCCAAACAGCCGCTCAGCTTTGTGCTTGAAAACCCAGGGCCCTTGTGGTGTAGACCTCTGAGGGAATCTCCTAGTCTGTGGGTTGTAAAGATTGTGGGGAAAGTATAGTATCTGGGCCAGAGAGCACCATCCTTCATGGCACAGTCCTTCATGGCTTTTTTTGGCTAAAGGAGGGAGTTCCCTGACGCCCTGTGCTTCCTGGGTGAGATGACACCCTGCTTCTGCTCACCCACTGTCTAACCAGTCCCAGTGAGATTAACTGGGTACCTCAGTTGAAAATGGAGAAATCACCCACCTTCTGTGTTGATCCTGCTGGGAGCTACAGGCGGAGTTGTTCCTATTCGGCCATCCTGCCTGGGGGCCCAAAAGAATATTTTTTAAACATTCATTCAATGAACAGTGAGTGTGAGGTCAGGGCAGATAAAACGGCTAGAACTGATACATTCAGCCTGTCTTCCTAGGTCTGGAGACATGCAGCCCCTGCCACAAATTTGCAGACCTTATTTAGTTAAACAAAACTCTGTAGGTAACCCAATCCATCATTTTTGTTGGTCTTCTGTGACAGATCTCACTCCCTTCTCAAACTGCAATAGGCATATTTCTTTCTTTTTATTACTTGTCACACTCCAGTGATTCTGGTTGCAGGCGCACAAGGTAACTGTCCAGTTAGCCCATCTCCACCCTGACTCGGGATGGGAAACACGGCCCTGAGGGAGCTGGCAAGCAAGGTCTAGTCAGCTACACATGGGTTGTTATCTGAGGAGTCAGGTCCACCTTCTTTAAGTGAGTCTAGAAGGAGTTGGGCCTGAGATACTGAACTAAAGGAACAAGTCACGAGTGACAAACTCCTTCTGCAACCCAGGCACAGAGCTTTTTTCCTTGGGCCCACCAGCTTTTTTCCTTGGGTTGCAAGAGGAGGCAACCATTTGAAGGCTGATTCATTGTGAACAAGGATAGGAGATTGCAGGACTGGGGAAGGCTTTTAAGTCTCAGGGGATGGCATGAGTAAAACCCAGGGGCATGGACTGCCTAGCTTGTGCAGTCTGGCATGGTCAGAGGCTTAACTGTGAGGCGAGGTGACTGGAGTGGCCTGCCAAGGCCAAACCATGACTTCATGGTTTCTTGAACCATGGAAAAATTTTAAGCAAAGGAACAACAGGCTCAGACCCACAGTCTAACTCCCGGAGTGCTGGCAGTGGGAGACAATTTAGCAAGCTCCTCCTGACAAGTAATTAGATCCCATGGTTTTTGTTGTTTTTGAGCGTCTTCGTCCTTGGGTAGAAACAACAGAAGATAATACCCAAACGCTGACTGCTGTTGTGGAGAAAACTCACGCACGTCCTGCTTGTAGTTCTTCGCACAGGTACCGCACCCTGCTGTGTTGCAATGGTCTGAGGAGGCTGCTGAGTTGGAGCTCGTTGGCTTACATGTTTATCTAAACCTCTTTCCTATGGATTCATGCATATTCCTTGTTTTTGTTTAA
This sequence comes from Sapajus apella, assembly GCF_009761245.1. Classification (NCBI taxonomy): domain Eukaryota; kingdom Metazoa; phylum Chordata; class Mammalia; order Primates; family Cebidae; genus Sapajus; species Sapajus apella. Next base: position 58,694,120 of record NW_022436944.1, on the reverse strand, counting down.
TGTCAGATCTGAGGCAGAGTGAATGTGTGGCCTTCCCCATTGCAAACACTTGGATTGATGTCTTCTCTTGGGTTAGAGAATAGAATTTCCTTCTGAGGATAAAGTGGACAGTGTGCATTACATCTATCCCATGAAGTTCCTGTTAGTTATGGTGGTGGAAGTTAAAAATTCATCACTGATTAAATCAGAATAATTGTTCATGCTGTTCAAGAGCAGGGGATGATCTGGTATCTTAAGAGTTTAGTTAAGCCCCAAGTGATTTTTCTCTCCTGTTCTAAGTTTTCCTCTTGAGTTTTTCCCCTGTGGAAATTATTATCATGTTTGCAACATTGACGGTTTTGATTGACATTTCCTATCCTTGCAGGTTTTCCACACAAACTGTTCAGTTTGATGACAATATAACGAAATCCCAGGGACACAAATAAAACACTCCTTTTAAATTTTTATGAGATTCTCTGAGTCCTTTATTTCATTCCAGTTAGCCTGAGAATTTAGATGAATAGCACTCGAGTCATGTTTATTTGGAAATGAACTCATCTATAAATAATCATTGCCCTTGAAAATAAAACACATTTGAATAGTGTACTCTAATATTTTAGCAGAAAGATGGAAATTCCTGGTTCTTGGAGGAAAGCTCCTAGGTGATTCTTTTGTACAAGCTAGAAGCCTAGCAAACAAGCAAATGCAAAGCTAGGAGGTGAAATCCTAACCAAGCCTCAAGGAGGAGCCAAAACCAGCTGTGCTTCTGTCAGGAAATCACTTACATGCTATGCCTCTGGATTTACTGTCTTGGAGGAGCCAGGGAGAAAATTATACCTACTTTTCTTAGAATAATCTTGTAGCGTAGCAAAGGGCAAGAGCACAGTGACTAAGCAATTATACTCTATCTGGATAGCCTGAGCCCGAACAGTCCGCCATGCAGGTACTGTATACTCAACTCGCCTTGCCCACTCAGAAGATCTCACAACTACAGAAAGAGTAAACGGTGCTGTAGTGAAGCAGAGATCTAGAGAGGGCCCTGGGATATGTTTATTTTGTGCAGAGAATTGGGTGTGTTACGGTGTTCCTGCATGCAAGTTTTTAGAGTTTTTTTTTTTTTTAATTTTGTGGAATTATTATGAAACCTTCATGGTGTAGAGGATTATTTTCCAATCATTTTACAGTAAGCTCTGAGGACATGGCAAATGGATTCACTTGTAAGGAAGCAGAGTTCAACTCAATTGAATTTCAACAAGTGTTTTTTGTTCACACAGAATATACACAGCTGTGTGTTTGAATCTGTAGGAGATTAAGAAACGAGCTGCACATGGTCCTTACTCGCCCTCCTGGGGCTCAGTCTAAATGGGGCTCAGTCTAAATATTCTCAGTCAAGAATATTTGACCTTTTTGACCAAGGGGTCTGTACCTATCTGTTCAGAAGCTCTGGAAGCCCAAGACAGAGCAATTATTTAAGACACAGAGAGGAGTGTGTCTTGGCTTTCTCCTTATGCCAGATCACCCCAATCTCTCACAAGCCATGTGAAAACACTGAAGACAGAAAATGTTTACAGGACCATGCTTAAATTTGAAACTCCTTACCCTCTGCCCCATCTGCCAAGCAGGAAAACGTCACAAGAAGCAAAAGTAAAGAGGAAAGATTTGGGAGCCCATTAATAATACTTCCTTAAAAATACACAATTTTTATGATGGTGGAAAGGCCCCCTCAGATGCAAATGTTTTATGTAACATAATCAGAATACAAATTGTAGATAACTCTTGAGAAACACATAATTGGGTTCAAGTTTTTATTCAGTCACTTTCTAGCTATAATATACTGGACAACATACTGAAACTCACCAACCTCAGTTTTCTTACCTGTAAAATGGGAAAGATAAAAATGCCAACTTCACAAGATTGATTGATGAATAGTCATCTGTAGCCTAAATGTCCCCAATCTTTCCAGCCACAAATTTCTGTAGCAAAGGAGGGAGGTAATGACCACTCCCTCTGAATTCCTCCTGCGGTAGCCCTGTTTGTTGTCTTGCCTCCTCTGTTCACTCCACTTGGCCCTAAACAAGAAACAGCTCAAAATTGAGACTCCTCGGAGAATCATTAGCCCAAACAGATGTATGACAAGTCTTTATTACATTACTAAAGATTCTGGAATCATGGCGGGTAAGGAATCAGGGAAAGAAAGTTTACCTACCTTTGGCTTTCTCTTATCCTAAGAGCCTGTTCCCTTGACTCCCCATCACCCTACCTGCCCGCAGCCTTTTTGCCCTCTCTCCTCCCTGCTTTGTTCTTAGTGTGGAATGGTCTCTCCCCTTTCGTTTCCCAGAGTACCAACTCCAAACTATTAGGTGGTTAGCTGGGGAAAATGAAAGATGATTTCAGCAGAACAGGGAATAGAAAAAATCAAAAATAGAATGTTTGACATTTTCCCCTTCCTCACTGTGTAAGTCCATTCTCATGCTGCTATGAAGAAATACCCAAGGCAGAGTAATTTATAAAGGAAAGAGGTTTAATGGACTCACAGTTCTGCAGGGCTGGGGAATCTTCAGAAAACTTACAATCATGGTGGAAGGGGAAGCAAACACATCCCTTTTCACATGGTGGCAAGAAGGAGAAATGCAGAGCAAAGGGGGGAAAGTCCCTTATAAAGCCATCAGATCTCATAAGAACTCACTCATTATCACAAAAACAGCATGGGGGGGGACCACCCCCATGACCCAATCACCTCCCGTGAGGTTCCCTCCCTCAACACACAGGGATTACAATTCCAGATGAGATTTGGGTGGGGACACAGAACCAGATCATATCACTCACTCACCCCCACCACAAAGAACCATCTGGCTGATGTCCATTTCCCTGGGACACTGCTCACCAGTAATCTTCTCTCCAAGATTTCCTCCATCTCAGTGGTTCTTCCCCATGACCTCCCAAACTTCTCCCACCTTGAGCAGTCAGAGGGCAATTCTGAAATTTCTGTTACCTTATGTATCAGTGCAATTAAATTTTCTTCTACTCTAATTAAGAAGTCCTCACATTTTAAGATTCTGAATTCCATCAAGAAGTTTTCCTACACATAGGAGTTCTAGCACTTATACTCATTTTATTAATTATTTTTTTATCATCATTCTGGGGATTTGGAGGGAAATGGAGATAAACCCGTATGTTCAATATGCTTTATTTAACTGAAAGCCCAAAGCTTCGTTTTCCTAGAATGCTTGTATTACCAGAAATCTGAAATAACATTCGATCACTTCTTGGAAATGCTAAAGGCTTTTAAGATCCTAGCATATTTGATGTTGTTTATTATGGGGACTGCTTCCTGGTGACAGGAAGAATGCACTTTATTTCTATTCATAGACATCTCCAAATCACATTACAAAACAGAATGGATTTCACCCGCCCAGTGGGCTCTGGCACTTGGCAGCTCAGCCATAGAGGCTACTACTTGCTGCCCTTGCCATGTGACTTGAGCATGAGCTTCACTTTTGAGACTCTGATTCCTATATCTTGTAATTCTCTGGAATTACAGAATTAATCTTCTGGACCCATCCTTTCTGGGTAAACTTTGTGCCTGCTCACTAGTCAGAGAAGAGCTGGCATGGAGCCAACAACTGTGGTTCAAGTTCCCACCTTGGCACTCACCAATTGTAAGATTTAAGCAAGTTACTCAGCCTTTCTAGGCCTCAATTTTCTTACCTGCAACATAGAGACTTATTGATGTCGCAAGGATTTTGTGGGGAGTAAATAAGGTCAAATATGTACCTTTCACACAGAAGGTGTTCAATGAACAGTGATCTGGACATTCTCAATGCAAGTCCATTAACATCACAACTGCCTTGTACCCTTTTATGGAAACCGGTCCACTCCACTGTACTTGTTAATTGAGATAGTAAGCTTTTAAACTAACGGGCTTTTCTCTCCTTTCTTCCCCCACCCCCTGCCCCAGACGGAGTCTTGCTCTGTCGCCCAGGCTGGAATACAGTGGCACAATCTCTGCTCACTGCAACCTCTGCCTTCCAAGTTCAAGCAATTCTCCTGCCTCAGCCTCCCAAGTAGCTGGGACTACAGGCACGTGCCACCACACCCAGCTACTTTTTTTGTATTTTTAGTAGAGACAGGGTTTCACCATGTTTGCCAAGCTGGTCTCAAACTCCTGAGCTCATGATCCGCTCATCTCAGCCTCCCAAAGTGCTGGGATTAAAGGCATGGGCCACCATACCCAGGCTTCTCTCCTTTCTTTTTTCCCTTTTTTTTGGAGACTGGGTCTTGCTCTGTCATCAAGGCTAGAGTACAGTGGCATGACCATAGCTCACTGTAGCCTCGAATTCCCGGGCTCAAGTGATTCTCCCTCCTCTGCCTCTCAAAGTGCTGGGATTATAACCACAAGCCATTATGCCCACCCTTTTCTCTCTATTTTTAAAAGATAATGATATAACTCTAAGATGTGTATCTCCATATAGTGATTTCGCTGAGTAGGTTGGAACAGTACTTCTCAGGCCTTAAGGCTTAGCATAGTCACCCAAGGATCTTGCTAAAATGGACATTCTGATTTAGTGGGCATGGGATGGGGCAGAGCATGTTGCTACAGACCTGTGGGTTATGGATTTTGACCAATGCCAGCATCTTCCAGGCACAGGGTTTCAGGCTGTGCCCAAACTGTCTTTCATATGTTCCATCAGTCAGATGGACCCAGGTGAGAGAGTGAGGCATGCAGATAGAGAGTCTGGGAGACAGATATAGAGAATAGGGGAGGAAGGGGGGTGTGGAGGGACACGTGCCAACCAACCGGAGTATCAGATAGATTTGGGGTCTGTATTCGTCTGTATTCACACTGCTGATAAGGACACACTCGAGACTGGATAACTCACAAGGAAAAAGAGGTTTAATGGACTCAGTTTCACATGGATGGAGAGGCCTCACAATCATGGCAGCAGACAAGAGAGAATGAGACCAAGCTAAAGGGAAACCCCTTATAAAACCATCAGATCTCGTGAGGCTTATTCACCGCCATGAGAAATGTATGGGGGAAATCACCCCCATGATTCAATTATCTCCCACCAGGTCTCTCCCACGACACATGGGAATTATGGGAGCTACAATTCAAGATGAAATTTGGGTGGGGACACAGCCAAAGCATATCAGGGTCAAAGTCTAGCCCTGTCACTTGCTAGTTGTATGATCTTTAGGAGATCACCTAATCTCTTTGAGGCTGTTTCCTCAACTCTAAAATGGGAATGGGAAAATTTAGTAAAACTTGTGTTTTTCCTTCTCATGATTTGTACACCTTTGTTTTAAAAAGTGCATATAAAAAGCAATATTGAGCTCTCCTCCTGAAACTTAAGAAATATCCAATAATAATTCCTACCTCATTGTACTGTTGTGAAACTTAAATAAGACCACACTCCCATAACTCTGTCATTATGTTCCAAAGAGTTTTGATATCAAATTAACATTCTTGGAGCCCTGAAGTTGGAATAAAGCTTTCTTTACTATTCCCCTCTGGTCACCTTCAGTCTATACAGAATTTATCTCAAATGGGCACTCAGTGCCCTCTAATCCCTTGGCTTCCTCCTACTTATTTTACTACTCAAGTGCTTCCTTCACAGGGACCCAGTTCCATCTTGCTACCATCCCGTGGTGAGGGCTAATAAAACCTAATCCCAACTTCTTCCTGGGACGGGTAGCGTAGAGATTCTGAGACAAAAACACTGTCTTGATGGGATTGACTGCCTCCCCTAGCAAAAGTTTAATACAAAAATTCTCTGGAGGTTAAGAATTGGAAATAATAAAGGCAGTGGAAGGGAGAAAGCACCCCTCTCTTAAATGTAAATGTCACTGCACATAGGAAGTCCCAGTAAACTGTGGTACACTACACTGGTCCTCTCCCTTGCAGTCTCAAACCGTTACCACACTTGAGAGTGGGCGTAGGGGGATGCAAAACTCTTTCTCTAATTCCAAGGTTTTGCTTGACACCTTCCTGCTTATCCTCTTCTTAATAGGTCTGTGTATCAAGACGTTGTTGAGTTAAGGCTAAGTTAGCAAAAGGAGCACAAAGCTACGTCTGCCTGCAAAACACCTTCCACTGTCATCTATGGAATCATGTACTTTGGCAAAAAATACCAGAGTGCCAAGTTAGCATAACACAAACCATTCCCAATGACCTGTAAGTTGGATTAACCATGTTGTAGAACTTTCCTCTGACCCCAGTATTTCCTCTTTTTCTACCACTTAGCAGGTTCTAGGGGAGCTGGTCAGGCATTTCGCTTCAAAGCTTTTAGTAGCAGCCCATTGAGAGTCGGGCTGGCCGCAGGGAGTGCCTGCTCTGTGGTCTCAGCAGTCTCTCTGCTCAGTGGGCTACAAAAAGCCTTGAAGTGAAATGCCTGACTAGCCCCTTCCCCTGGACATGATGTATTTTCAGAATAATCGTTCAGAGGCAAAACTACAAAACTGCTTTAATTTAAATTAACAAGTATAATGTAATGGATAGTGCCATTTTGCTAAAACTGAGAGCATGATGTTGATTTAATAATACAAAGATGGGCCGGGTGCAGTGGCTCACGCCTATAATCCCAGCACTTTGGAAGGCTGAGGCGGGTGGATCATGAGGTCAAGAGATCGAGACCATCCTGGTCTACATGGTGAAACCCCGTCTCTACTGAAAATTCAAAAAAATCAGCTGGGTGTGGTGGTGCGTGCCTGTAGTCCCAGGTACTCGGGAGGCTGAGGCAGGAGAATTGCTTGAACCCAGGAGGAGGAGGTTGCGGTGAGCCAAGATCGCGCCACTGCCCTCCAGCCTGGGTAACAAGAGCGAAACTCTGTCTCAAAAAAAAAAAAATAAATAATAATAATAATACAAAGATGTACTTGCTGGGTTTTTGGTTTGTTTTGGCTTTTTACTTGTTGGCCTATTTTAATTTTTAAACATGCTGAGTCATTGCAATTTTTTCATTTAACAATGATCCATTATTATGACAAACCAATCAATAAAGCAGTACAGCCAGAAATAATGAGAATGTATTGCAAAATCTTCACAGCTACTGCTACTAAACTGTCTACTAAGCTGTTTGGAGTTGATACACACAGGATCTGCACAAGCCTTTCACTTTCCGTCGGTATACTTCCGCCTGCTGTGATCCAGGTCTTTTAAGCTCAGCTTGTCTATCATTTAGGTGAGGACTCAATCTACTACCTCTTTTCTCTTTCCAGCCTATATCCAAACCACAACATTGCTTATTCGGCACACTATATTGTCATGCAGCTTTCATTTGCACGTGCAAATTATTAGTTATGTGTTATTGTTCTGTTCTCAAGTCCAGGAAATGAAAGTAGCGAGTACATTCCTCCACTGCAGTAATTTTCATTATGTCAAATCAGAACCTCAGTTTGCAAAATGACTTCATTTCCAAAACCTTATTCTGTAGCAATGCTTTCAGTTGCATATTATCCTTGCTGAAAAGAAAATTTGTTTTTATGAATACAATGGTAATGATAAGTCAACAGCAGTCATTTTGACAGCACCAACCTAATGTCAGCCAGAAAGACTTAGCAACACATTAAAAGTTCAATGCTGTCACCTTAAGAAAGGGATCAGTTTGTACCAATATAATTGTCAACACAAATGCCAATACAGCCCTGAAAACTCATGGCAGATGCTGGTTTTGAGTGTATCATCCACATGACTGAGAATATGGTTAAAATCATCCTTTTAGGACCGTCAGCTTTTGAGAATGTAACATTTTCAAGATAGTTGCCTTTAAAAAAAAAATTTTTTTTTTAATTTTCAATTCTCCTAGAATTCTCCAATCCCTAGGAAATGTCTGCAGACTCCAATGTGATAAATGCTAATCTCTGTTACCCTCATTGTTCGGGAGAGGAAATAGACTAGGAGAGAGAGCAAGCAGCTGACTCAAGGGCAGGAAGCCACTTTCGTGGGGTGGCTGAAACACACACCTCTATCTTGCCCCTGCCACCAGCTTTGTCTCTGTATCATTCGGCTCTTGTATTCCAAGAAGCACATTTGGTCTCTGCTGAGTTCAGATATACAAAATGGTGCTGTTAAAGGATACTTCATATTTTTTAGTTTAAAAAAGTAATAATTTCTGTGTCTCTAATAAAACCTGGAAACTTGGCATTCCAAGCAAACATTGTCAACTCAGAGGTTAATTTTGTTTTTAAACTGCAACCAGAGCTCCCTCTAATGGCTGTTTATTTTGATAGCAAATTCTTAGGAAAAGAAGATTCCATTATTCATTTGAAACTAGGAAGGGCTGTTTTTTTAAATTATGTTTATGGTTTAATGGGTCATTATTTATCTTTACAACTGGACCATTTGTATCTCACCCAGTATATAGATTCTAGAAAATCATGGCATTCCCACCTCTGAAAAAATCATATCAGTGTAAGTGAAAATAAAACTTAATTGATGTGATGGTTAATTTTACATGTGAACTTGACTGGGTCATGGGGTACCTAGAAATTTGGTGAAACATTTTTCTGGGTGTTTTTATGAGGAGTTTCTGGATGAGATTAGCATTTGAGTCTGAAGACTGAGCAGAGAAGACTGTCCTAATGTGAATGGGCCTCATTTCATCAGTCGAAGGCCAGACTAGAGCAAAAGAGCTAACAATTCTGAAAACAAGAAGGAACTCCTCCTGCCTGACTGCCTTCAACTAAGACACCAGCTACCTTTTAACTGGAACAGAAACATCATCTTTTTTTTGAGTCTTAAGACTACTGGCTTTTGGACCAGAACTGACAACATCAACTCTTCTGGCTCTCAGGCCTTCAGATTCAGACTAAAACTACACCATTGGCTTTCCTGGGTCTCCAGCTTGCCAAACGCAGATGTTGGAACTTCTCCACATTCAAAATCATATGAACCAATTCTTTATAATAAATCTCTCTCTCTCTCTCTCTCTCTCTCTCTCACACACACACACACACACACACGCTCGCACGCACATGCACACATCCAGTTGGTTCTGTTTCTCTGACTAATACACTTGATTTCAATGAGTTTAAAGAAAACATAAAATGTTGTAAATGTCTGGCTCCTGCTGTCACACAGTCAGTAAGAGTATAGGGTAGTCCTCGCAGCTTCAGTCTACCTACCATTATGGATGGTTTCAGCTATTTAGTTGTCAAGTCACCCTGACAGTGAAGAGCAAAAAAAATTTAGATCTTGATCACTGATCTTAAAAAGTGTCACATACGATGATATAGAATAGTAAAGTGAATTCAGTAAAAGTAATATTTACTCTACTAGTACTGCATTTTACATTTCACATTTACCATCACCTTTGATTTGGTCCTCACAGCAATCCTGAAAGATAGAGCAAGTATCCTAAGCTCAATACACAGATTCATCATCTGATCCACACAGATTGTAACTGGCTTCTAACATTTCGCCTTTTTCATTACAACCACACTATCACTTTGAGTCATTCTGTGCCACAATCCAGCAAGACAGCATCTCTAATCACAATTATTTCTCTAACCACAAAGGCTATTGATGATCTTCAATCCAAAAAGTGCTACCCAATGGCTAGCTGACTTGGCACAACAGACTAGAGTAGGATGCAAATCATCTGAGGCTAAGAGCTGGGATTTTTGTTTAGAACAAATAACTTTCCCCCATTTGATGGACATTGAATGTACCCCACCACTGTACAAAAAGGGGATTGGATCCCAGCAGTCTGGGTGAAACAGTTGTTATATTTCCCCAACTAAAATGAAATTTTCCCATTCCAAAGCTGATGGAATGGGTAAGGTGGGAGGTGTGCATTTCAGCCATGCCACGAAGTAGCTGCACACCTGACTCATATCACTAAACATCATTTCCTATCAGTAAGATATGTCAGGAGGCATCTTAGTAATCTTTGCCCTCCAAAGCCCTTCCACAGAACAGGTGCTCTCTAAACACTGTCATATAAATTACTGAATGCATAAATCATTATCCGCTTATCATTTGTTGTATACCTACTAGATGTCAGGACCTGCGCTAAGCACCTTACATTCATTACTTCTAATTCTTCAAACCATACTTTTGAGCAGAGAATATTTTTCATTAGACAGATGAGGAAACAGAGGGTCACATCAGTGAAGTGACGTGTTCAACATCTCACAGCTGAAAGTGATGGTGCTGAGACCAGTCCCTCAACCTTCCAGTTCTGAAGCCCACATAATCTCAGTACCATCCTGAAAGTTGCCCTTTTGAAAAAAATGCAAAGTTCACAGTCCATAGGAAGCAGATTAGGAGCCTCATGTTGGTATGTAATCTGCAGAAATAACCAAATAAGCCGAAGGGTTAGGACTAGCAGTATCCTATCATCTCAGAACCCTGAGTAGCTCTTCCTTTCACTTCATCTACCTAAGGATGGTGTAAGGGCTGCACACACAGCTGAAACACCAAGAAGAATATTACGTATCCTCCCTGGGATACAGAGATATCAAACATGTTCCAAGCACCAGGAGCAGGATAGGGTCTGTTTTCTTTCCCAGTTGTGTGTCCTAGGTCTACACTTGTTCTGATGCTCCCAGCAATGATACCTATGGCTTTGGGTACTTGCTCTTAGAATCCTGCTTTGTAGTATAAAAAAAAAAAGCCTTTAAAAGATAACGTTCAGTTTCTATGATTTTATTTGCAACCTGTAAATAAATCTAGCTTTATTTTGAGACATACGTGTATATGTATCCTCAATGTTCATTTACTAAGGGATCTTTTAGTTTCTAGTCTTACCCTTCTAAATCGCATTTAGCTACTAATGTTATGGCAATCAGCAAAGGTCAGTACATTTCACCGTTTTTGAACTGACATTCATATCTTGAGAAGTAATTTGGCCAGAAAAGGACCTATCTTTTCTGGAGAAGAGAACTTGCAAAGTAGCTTTTTAAGATTATCTTAGATGACTAAGGGAACTGTTAGCCAACACACATAGTAAGTCGGCCATTGATCAAACTCTTATCCCCAGTATTTTTAGAGCGGTATTTTGTATATTTTCTAATCAACTCTTATAAAATGAGTAAACTCTAAGACAGCATATCCTAACATGTGCTCCATGGAGTATTAAGAGGTGTTATGTGTAAAAAGGATTTTGTGGTCAAATCAGTGTGAGAGATTCTGTACAAATCTGGTTGCTTGGAAAGGTAGAATACTTGGAGCTTCTAACATGCTAATGGGTACTGTTACTCTCCATAAATGGAAGACGGTACATAGTTTTCCCTGAAATTGTTCGATCACAGAACAAATTTGTTTATAATTGAGGGAGTGAAGAGCTGGAGTTTGTAAGATACCTTTAGGAAAGATGCTTCTAGGTTTCTTGATTTTTAATGATTTTTTTTTCGGCCCACAACATTATTGGTATTCTATTGGTGCTCTGGCAAAGCACTGGAATAAATTTGATGAATATTGTTGACTGAACACATTCTCCTCATAATCCAGCAAGTTGCCAATTGACACTGAATTTCAGTTGGTAAGTGGCAATGTGAATTATCTTGGTATTTTTTTAAGTTTGGTATAAGCTTGCAACATGCTTTTGGCTGGGGACCCACTCATTATTGAAGCTTTCTATGGGTCATTCAGGAACATGACACTGAGAAATGTCATATTTTATCTCCAACCCATGTCTCCTTCACCAGATCACTTTCATTGATAACAAAACACGTTAAGTAATAGTCACATTGAAAGAAATTTGGAAAAATACAGGAAAGGAAAAAATACTCCTGCTTCTCTGCCATAACCACTGATAACATTTTGGTGATATTTTTCAGTTGTTTCTTTTCCCCATGAATAAGAAATGTGTGTGTGTGTGTGTCTGCGTGTGTGTGTGATTTTGTGTTCTATTTCTCATTTAACACTATAGCACAGCATTTTCCACTGCAAATAATTTTATAAAGTTCCACTAAGTAGAGATAATTCTACCACTATTTTTATTCATTTAGATGGTTTTGATTAATTTTGTGCACAAAACTTTCCTTTAGAAAAGGCTTTTAGAATGATTCTAGAATCAATTTCCAGAAGCAAAATGACTAGACCAAGGATGGGGCATTTTTTAAAGCAGTTGGTCATTTTTAAATGTGGGTAAAACAATCCCTAACAGTTAAAACTAGTCTTTACAGAGCTGTCAGTCACACCTCACAAATGTATGCCCTAGTCATTCCACTAGTCATTGGATCATTCAACGTGATACCATGGTTAATCCCATACACTTTCCTTGATAAGAATCAATGCATTTATGTGCATATATATAAGTGTAAATTTATATATACAATATATAGAAAATTTATATATAAATACATATACATTCACATTTTACAATATGGAATGAATACATTAGAGCTAAGAGCATATAATGTAATTTCAGGTTAGAGCATAAATCATATTATTGTATTTAAAAAGTTATTAAGTAAAATCTACTAAACTGATAATGTATTTATTAATGTAAACTAGCTTGATATTAAGTATTATTAAATTTTTAAAAATAATCTAAATCCTTGTACTTGTACCTGAATGACTTGCCAAGACATGGGAGTTTTCCTCTATTTTATTATTAACTCACAGAATCATTCTTGTTTTCTTTTAATGGCTCAAAAATCAAAAGTATAAAAATATATATAATGGCCCTTTGCCTTCGGACTTCTCTGGGGCCAGCAGCCGCCCGACCAGGGGCCCGGGGCCACCGGCTCAGCCGACTACCATGGGCTCCGTGTCCAACCAACAGTTTGCAGGTGGCTGCACCAAGGCGGCGGAAGAGGCGCCCGAGGAGGCGCCGGAGGACGCGGCCCGGGCGGCGGACGAGCCTCAGCTGCTGCACCGTGCAGGCATCTGTAAGTGGTTCAACGTGCGCATGGGGTTCGGCTTCCTGTCCATGACCGCCCGCGCCGGGGTCGCGCTCGACCCCTCAGTGGACGTCTTTGTGCACCAGAGTAAGCTGCACATGGAGGGCTTCCGGAGCTTGAAGGAGGGTGAGGCCGTGGAGTTCACCTTTAAGAAGTCAGCCAAGGGTCTGGAATCCATCCGTGTCACTGGACCTGGTGGGGTGTTCTGCATTGGGAGTGAGAGGCGGCCAAAGGGGAAGAACATGCAGAAGCGCAGATCAAAAGGAGACAGGTGCTACAACTGTGGAGGTCTAGACCATCATGCCAAGGAATGCAAGCTGCCACCCCAGCCCAAGAAATGTCACTTCTGCCAGAGCATCAGCCATATGGTAGCCTCATGTCCACTGAAGGCCCAGCAGGCCCCTAGTGCACAGGGAAAGCCAACATACTTTCGGGAGGAAGAAGAAGAAATCCACAGCCCTGCCCTGCTCCCGGAGGCCCAGAATTGAGCCCCAATGGGTGGGGGCTGTTCTTTTGCTATCAGGAAGTTTCGAGGAGCAGGCAGAGTGGAGAAAGTGGGAATAGGGTGCATTGGGGCTGGTTGGCACTGCCATATATCTCAGGCTGGGGTTCACACCATCACCCTTTCTTCCCTCTAGGTTGGGGGAAAGGGTGAGTCAAAGGAACTCCATCCATGCTCTGTCCAAATGCAAGTGAGGGTTCTGGGGGCGACCAGGAGGAGGGAATCACCCTACAACCTGCACGCTTTATCTGAGGCTCCATCCCAGAATTTCCAGCTTTTGAAAGTGGCCTGGAAAGGGAAGCTGTTTTCCTTTTAAAGAAGGATGTATAATAATAATTCCCATGCCAGAGTGAAATGATTAAGTATAAGACCAGATTCATGGAGCCAAGCCACTACATTCTGTGGAAGGGAATCTCTCAGGAATAAGGCAGTTTTTTTTCCCACATCTTATATCCTCATACCCACTTTTGGGATAGGGTGCTGGCAACTGTCCCAAGCAATGGGTAGTGATGATGGCAAAAAGGGTGTTTGGGGGAACAGCTGCAGACCTGCTGCTCCTACACTCACCCTGCCCCGTTCTGGGTCAATGTGATTTTATTTATTTGCTCCCTTGGATACTGCACCTTGGGTCCCACTTTCTCCAGGATGCCAACTGCACTAGCTGTGTGCGAATGACGTATCTTGTGCATTTTAACTTTTTTTTTCCTTAATATAAATGTTCTGGTTTTGTATTTTTGTATATTTTAATCTAAGGCCCTCATTTCCTGCACTGTGTTCTCAGGTACATGAGCAATCTCAGGGATAAGTCGGCAGCAGCTCCAGGTCTGCACAGCAGGAAAACTTTTTGTTGTTTTTGCCACCGTGGAGAGCAACTATTTGGAGTGCACAGCCTATTGAACTACCTCATTTTTGCCAATGAGAGCTGGCTTTTCTGCCATAGTGTCCTCTTGAAACCCCCTCTGCCTTGAAAATGTTTTATGGGAGACTAGGTTTTAACTGGGTTGCCCCATGACTTGATTGCCTCCTACTGGAAGATTGGAAATTAGTCTAAACAGGAAATGGTGGTACAGAGGCTGGGCCAGGTGAAAGGCCCAGAGAGGAAGCCAAGATTAGGTGAGGGTTGTCTAATCCTAGAGGCACAGGACGTGCTTTACATCCCAGATCCATTCTTCACCAGATTAGATGAGGCCTACCATGCACAACAGGGTGTGTGTGTTCATAAAACCGGAGTTGGTAAGGATAAGTTTTAAGACCAGTACCCCTGTACTTAATCCTGTGCTGTCAAGGGATGGCTGCATGAAGTAAGGTCTAACATCCTTAACCTGTCAAAATTCTTGGGTTCCAGGAAGACACACGAGCAGGGCTTTGTGGTGCCTGGGGCCCGTGTCCTGCCCTGCTGCAGTAGTGATTAGTAGTGTCATGGTAGCTAAAAGAGAAAACGGGGTTTCGTTTACATGCTGTGAGATCACCGCAAACCTACCTCACTGTGTTGAAACGGGACAAATGCAATAGAACACACTGGGTGGTGTGTGTCTGATCCCGGGTTCTTGTCTCCCCTAAATACTGTCCCCCTCTAGTTATTGTATTTGTCTGGGCTTTGTAGGACTTCACTAATTTGGTGATTGCTAGGTGGCCTAGTTTGTGTAAATATAATGTATTGGTCTTTCTCCCTATTCTTTGGGGTTTTGTTTACAAACTTTTTTGTATTGAGAGAAAAATAGCCAAAGCATCTTTGACAGAAGGTTCTGCACCAGGCAAAAAGATCTGAAACATTAGTTTGGGGGGGCCCTCTTCTTAAAGTGGGGATCTTGAACCATCCTTTCTTTTGTATTCCTCCTTACCTACCAGACCAGATCTTCTGTCCTAAAAACGTGTCTTCCACCCTGCCCTCTTTTCTGTTCACCCCCAAAAGAAAACCTACACACCCACACTCGTACACAGTTAATGCTTGGAGTGTCTCCACAACTTCTAAACAATGTATGCAAAAATCCGGAAGAAGCTAGAAACCCTCCATTCCTTGTTCCAGCCTCCTGAATCAAGACCAATAAATTTGTTTTGGTGAGCCACCATGTCCGGCCGACCATTTCATGATGTATTCATGACAAATACTTAAGACACTGCTGTAGGCCAGGCGTGGTGCCTCACGCCTGTAATCCCAGTACTTAAGACCATCCTGGCCAACACAGTGAAACCCCATCTCTACTAAAATACAAAAAATTGGCCAGGCATGGTGGTGTGTGCCTGTAATCCCAGCTACTCGGGAGGCGGAGGCAGGGGAATCACTTGAAACTGGGAGGTAGAGGTTGCAGTAAGTTGAGATCGCGCCACTGCACTCCAGCCTGGGTGACAGAGCAAGACTCCGTCTCAAAAAAAAAAAAAAAAAAAAAAAAA
>NW_022436944.1:58676999-58678299 GCF_009761245.1 Sapajus apella | reverse complement strand
CAAAAAAAAAAAAAAAAAAAAAAAAAGACACTGCTGTATTTAAGATGGATCAAACCTACTTAATTTTTAATCCTAAAGTAGAGAGATGCAATTGGGGGCCTTCCATGTAGAAAGTGGGGTCAGGAGGCCAAGAAAGGGAATATGAATGTATATCCAAGTCACTCAGGAACTTTAATGCAGGTGCTAGAAACTTATGTCAAAGTGGCCACAAGATTAATAGGAGACGAACGAATGTAACTCCATGTTTACTGCTAGAAGCCAAAGCTTTGTGTAAAATCTTGAATTTATGGGAGGGAGGGTAGGAAAGCCTGTACCTGTCTATCCTTCTCCTGATCCCTTTCCCTCATTCCTAAACTGCAGGAGATTGAGCCCCTTTGGGCTTTGGTGACCCCATCACTGGGGTGTGTTTATTTGATGGTTGATTTTGCTGTACTGGGTATTTCCAATTTTCTAATCATTTATTAACACATGCTGACTCTTCCCTTCCCTTCTCCTTTCCCTGGGAAAATACAATGAATAAATAAAGACTTATTGGTACTCAAACTGTCAAAAAAAAAATATATATATATATATAATGAAATGTCTTCTCCAATCCTATCACCCCCACTTACATCTCATTCCTTCCAATACCCCACCCCTAAATAGATATCCTTTCTTATGGGAGTGTCATTTCAGAGTTTTGCATTCAATGCAGACAATGGCAAATATAAATTCTTAACACCTCTTTACATAAAAGGCAGCGTTTTATATACATTGTTCTAGGGCTTGCTTTGTTTTCTCGCCAACAATACACCTTGGATATATTCTCATGATTATACATACAGAGCAACCTTATTTTTTTACTGTTTCATACTATTCCACTGCATGAATTTACCATACTTCATTTAACCAGGTTCCTATTGATGAAAATTTGGGTTATTTTCAATCTTTTACTATTTTAAACATCCTATAATGAGCATCTTGTACACATAGGTTTCCCAAAAGTGCAACTGATAAATTCAAAGTGCAATTGATAAATCCATATGTATTTGTAATTTTATTTGTTATGGCCAAAAATCTCTCAATAATGACTCAATTTACACTGCCACCATAAATAATATGTAGCAGTTTTATTTTGCTACGGCATATGTACCTCTATTATTGGAAACAAGTAGAACAAATAACAAGGGTAGGATTTACATCTTTATGATGTCAATACGTCTGTCAATAAATATATCTTTTCATTTGTTCAGGTCTTTTGTTCCCAACAAGTGTACTTTTCAAATGTTCATCTACTTTTTTTTTTTTTTTTTTTTTTTTT
>NW_022436944.1:58663119-58676899 GCF_009761245.1 Sapajus apella | reverse complement strand
TGTAGGCATTTTATTATTTTGTTGCTATTGTAAATGGTTTTATAGTGTACATTTTTATTTTATATCAAGTTGTCAGCTTAAAAGCTATTGATTTCTGTATATTAATTTTGCATCTAACAATCTTACTCTGAACTCTTCTTATTGTTGGTAGTACATAGTTTTCACTTGATAGCACTAGTTTTCCTAGTATCATCTAGAAATAGTTTTCTATCCTCCTTTCCAATTTTAATAACTAGTTTTTTTCTTTTGATTATTTGTATTTCCTACTGTATTAGTTGTCTACTTTTGCTGTGAAACAAATTACCACTAGATTTAGCTGGTGAAAACAAGACACATTTATTATCTTATAGTTCCTACAGGTCAGGAATCTAGGCATGGCTTAACTGGGCCCTTGACCTCACAGTCTCCATGAGGTGGCAATCACCATATTCTCTAGTGTAAGCTGGGGTTTCACATGATGAACTGACTGAAAAAGAATCCATTTCCAAGCTCACTTTCATGATTGTTGGCAAGATTCAGCTTCTCAAGTATTGTTGGACTAAGGATCTCAGTACCTTGGTGACTGTTGGCTGGAGGTGAGGTCAGTCCTCCAACCCTCCCCAGTATTGCAAGAGAGAAACAAAGACAGAAAGAAATAAGTCACGATCTTACATAACCTTATCATGGTCCATCCTCTCACTTTTGCTGTAGTCTATTGGCGAGAAGCAAGTCAATGAGCCAGCCCACACCTAAGTGGGGGAGCTGCACAAGGGCATGACCACTAGGAGGAGGGGATCACTGGGGACCATCTTAGAGCCTGCCACACTCACCAACTATAACACAAACAAGAGATTATGTAAAATATCAATGTGAGGGCAAGGAAGTAAATGTTCGCTAATCTACAAACTTTTTGTAACTCAGGTGGCTTTCTATTCTTTGCTTTTGATAAAATGAAAGGAAATTTTCATGGAACTGACTACTACTAGATCCTTAAAAAATAATTTTGGTTGATAGATCATAATATAACTTTTAATTTGTAATTCAAGTTTTCAAAAAATCAAGCAACAATGATCTTTGAAAAACTTTTTAAAAATCTATTTATATGAATGAGGCTGATCAGTGCTTTTCTATATAAAAACAAAAGATAAATCCAGGCTCAGTGGCTCACACCTGTAATCCCTGTGCCCTGGGAGGCCAAGGAGGGAGGATCACATAAGGCCAAGAATTTGAGGCCAGCTTGGGCAACACAGCAAGACTCTGTCTCTTCAAAAAAATTTAAAAATTTGCCAGACATGGTGACATGCACCTGTAGTCCTAGCTACTCATGAGGCTGAGGGGGAGGATCCTTTGAGCCCAGGAGTTAGAGGATGCAGTGAGCCTGTGTGACAAAATGAAACCCTGCCTAAAAAAAAAAAAACAGAAGAAGAAGAAGAAGAAAGAAAAGAAACTCATGCTTAATTCTGCCTTGGTCTGAGTATAATTAGTATTTATCGACAGAAATGTGTAGTAATTGAAAAAATAGTTATTTTCATCTTAATGAAATATATGGTCCTGATTTTTAAAATTTTCAAACTTAGGTTTAATGACTAGGTTTTAAATACAGTATATTTATATTGTTTTATCAAGTGAAAGTCCTAATAATTATAATGACTCAATCACAAGAAATTTTGAAATTTTATTTTGTATAATATGTGTTCTGCACAGAAGTGTTATAGAATGCTGAATAAAAGACTGTAAAATACCATGGAATACTATGCAGCCATAAAAAATGATGAGTTCGTGTCCTTTGCAGGGACATGGATAAAGCTCAAAACCATGATTCTCAGCAAACTGACACAAGAACAGAAAACCAAACACCACATGTTCTCACTCATAAGTGGGTGTTGAACAATAAGAACACATGGACACAGGGAGGGGACCATCACACAACGGGGCCTGTCAGGGGGTTGGGGGTTAGGCAAGGGATAGCAGAGGGCTGGGGGATAGGGGAAGGATACCATTAGGAGAAATACCTAATGTAGATGGCAGGGGGGATGGATGTAGCAAACCACCATGGCACGTGTATACCTATGTAACAAGCCTGCATGTTCTGCACATGTACCCCAGAACTTAAAATTTGACCGTAAAACAGTAAGTATATTACATTAGAAAAAAATATGAAAGGAGTGAAATGAAAACATTAGTCCAGAGGAAAAGGGAACTGACAAAAAATTTCTAACTGTTAAGGAATTGGGCACCTGTAATCCTAACTACTCAGGAGGCTGAGGCAGGAGAATAGCTTGAACCCCGGAGGCGGAGGTTGCAGTGAGTCGAGACCATGCCATTGCACTCCAACCTAGGCGACAGAGCAAGAGTCTGTTTCAAAATTAAATTAAAAAGAAAGAAAGTATAGCTTATCTATATATTTTAATGAATTATAAAGTTCCTATGATATTTAGATTTCATTTAACACAATAGAAGAGTGATATAAGAGTTTTACTTTAAAATGTCAGTTTTTACAATACATTCTATCATAGTCTGCAACTATTTAAACTTATTTAAAATGTCAGGGGTATAAATTTTTTAAATTTACTTTAAGTTTATGAGCAAAAAGTTTGAAGAAACTGCTCCATGAGGAAGGAAATAGCATGAACTGAGTTGCAGAGATGACCAAGAGCATGAAGTATTTGGGAAACCACAGGTAGTTTCAGTGTCACTGGCATATAAGAGCCCACGGGGGAGCACTGACAGAGTTTGGAGAAGTAGGGAATACAACCATGAAGGTCCTTGTGTGCTACATCTAAAAGATTTGAACTTTATCCAAATGGGTTGGGGACTAAATGAAGGATTTCAATCTGAGGAGAGGTGTGATTGCATCTTCAATTTGGAAAGAGCACTTGGATAACGTTTCGTGGCAAGAATTAAGAGGAAGCACAGCAGCCCGCAATACCAATTAAAAGTCCACTGCAGAAATTCAGGGTACACTTACAGCACAGACAGGTGAGGGAGAAGATGAAACCGATGAGGAAGTGGAACTCAAGACGCTTTAGCAATTGAATAGCTGTATGAATATAGAGGGGATTGCAGATTTCTGGCTTGCAAGTGCAAGAGGAACAAGGTTGAAGAAAGGGATGACATCTGTTTAGGAGGAGGCTGACCGGAGAGATCTGTGGGATGGTTGGATTTATGGTTCTCTGAAGCCCAGGAAGTGGATCTGGGCAGGAGATATAAATGTGGGAGTTGGAGTCTGATTGTTAATATCTACGATTTTGTATGATTATTCATAGGAGAAACTTGCGTGTACTTTTTATTTTATGCAAGATCTCTGTCAGGTTTTAGCATTAATGTTATAATCTCCAGGTATAATATTTGAGAGACTTCTTTATCTTTTAAACCCTAGAATAGTTTACAGAGCATTGAAATTTGCTGCTCCTTAAAAGTTTGGTGGAATTATATGGTCAAACTATCATGCCTAACTGAGTTCTTAAAGAAGCAGCCCTTTGGTGACTTTATTTATTCTACTGAAACAATGTGTTTATGCTCTTATTTCTTCTGGGGTCAGTTTTAGTAAATTATATTTTTCTAAAAATATTTTCATTTTACTCAGATTTTCAAAGATTTTCCTCAGAGTTGAGAAAAGTGGTCTGTCATGATTGTTTTAATCTTTTGTTTTTGTCATTATTTTTCTCATATCAGTTTTTATTTCATTAATCTGTTTCTTCTTTTATTATATCAACTAGTGGTTTTCCTTTACATAGGTACAAAAGAAAGAAAAAGAGAGAAAGAAGAAAGAAAGAAAGTAGGGAGAGAGGAAAGAAGAAAAGAAGGAAGGAAGGAAGGAAGGAAGGAAGGAAGGAAGGAAGGAAGGAAGGGAGCTGAGGAGCTGAGTGGGCACTAACTACTAAACAGACTTTTCTGACTAGTGGGTTGGAAGCTGAGACCTTGGATCTTCACTAAGGGAGCCCACATGTGCTCCCGACTCACAGCTGTGGCAATCTTTCTCCTTCCTCAGTAGGGACAGCCTCTCTCAGAGGCTGCTCCAGAGTACAGTGTGGATCCTTGCAAGATGGAATCAAAGATCTGGGTTTGAAAAAAATAAGAAATAAACTTTCAGATTTATTAAGTTTTCACTTTTCTACTTCATTAATTTCTGTTTTCATATTCATTTTTCTTTTCTTCTATATTTCTTTGGATTATTTTACTGGTTTTTTGTAACATTTTCAGTGGGATGCTTATTTCGTATACTTTCACTATTTATTTTTTCGTTGATATGAGAAACGATATGGTTTTAATGATTTCTCCCCTCCAGATCTCATGTTAAAATGTGATCCCTGGAAGGTGTTTGGGCCACAGGGGTTGGCCCCTCATAAGTGGATTGGTGCCCTCCTGCAGTAACGAGTGAGTTCTCACTCTGTGAGTTACCACTAGATCTGGTTCGAAAGAGCCTAGCATCTCTCTCTTGCTCCCTCTCTCACCATTTGATACCCTGGCTCCCCTTTGTTTTCTGCCATAATTAGAAGCTTCCTGAGGCCTTCCCAGAAACAGATGCCAGCACTATGCTTCCTGTACAGCTTGCAGAACCATAAGGCAAACAAACCTCTTTTCTTTATAAATTACCCAGGCTCAGGTGTTCCTTTATAGCAACACAAACAGACTGACACAAGAACGTAAGGCTTTTAACTTTCATCTCAGCATACCTTTAGCTGTATTCCTTATGATTTGTAGTGTTTTCATTTTCTTTGTTTTCTCAAAATATTGTAATTTTGGTTTGTATTTCCTCTTTAACAAAAAAAATTGCTTGAGAGAGATGTGATGGTGATGGTAACGTTTCTAATATCCAGGGGAAAAGATCCTTTTGAGTTTCATTGTTATTGTTAATTTCTTCTTTGTTTCCTTCTTTTTCTCCCATTGTGGAATTTATTGAGGTTTTATTTGAGGGATAATATACGGTCATTTTCTCAAATCTGCCATTGTCACTTATATTCACAGGAATAATAGATTCATGCCTGTACATCACATCTATCTTACTACTTTTGTTATTAAGACTTCTACATCTTTGCTTATCTTTTGCCTACTACTGCTGTACTTTGATCTTCATTTCCTTTCATATCCTGTAATTTCTGTTTAATAAATGTTGGTGTTATTTGTGCACAGATATTCATTACCTTTGTATCAATTGCATATTAGTATTATATAAAGAGCACTAGTCTCATTTCATAGTTTTTGGCATTAACTAATATTTGTTTGATATTAAGATTGTGGCCTTTCTTACCTTTTTGTGTGTGTGTGAAGGGGGTTATTTTTCAGATACACTTTTGCCCATTCTTTTTAGTCTTGGTGAATCACTCTGCTCTAGATGTTTCTCTTGTGTATAGTTTGCTTTGTGATCCAATTTGAAAATCTTTTTCATTTAGTAGGTTAATTGAACCCATTTATAGTTAGCAATATAACAAATGCAATTGGCCTTTGTTCTGTTATTATTAAATGTATAAGCTCTCTCCTTTCTAAGTTTTGTAGCTTGTGGTCTGTTTACTTTTTGCATATTTTCTTCTGTAGAAGGCTTGTGGGTTCATTGTCCCTCCCTCTTTGGGGTTGCCTGAGGTAGTTTTGACCTGGCCAGAACGCTTAGAAATATTATTGACTGATCAAATTTACCAATTAAAAGATAAATGAGGGAGTTGCAGGCTTGCTTTGTACTGAGGTATTGCTTTTTATTTTTTGTTTTTGACAGCTCACATTTTATCTCCTCCTTTGGGTCCTTTCATTTCTACTTGATAATGTTTCTTCATATTGGCAATTGATTTCTTAAGGGTTTTTTTTTTTAACTCATGGCAAAATATTGGGTTACAAAGCTTTTCTGGTATTCTTCATCTGATAGGTTTTGCTGCCTTTTTAAATTATACCTTTCCATTGACGCCTGGTCAGCTACCTTTTATTTTTCCCAGTATTGAATTAGTTGGATTTTCCCAACTGTCCATGTGCAGGTGATGGGTACTTTTGTTAAGTTTTTTGTTTGTTCATTTTGGTGTTTTCTGAGGTTTATCACTGCTTGCTGTTTAGCATGCATTTTCAGCTCCTGTGCTTTTTTTTTAATCGTTTCCTGAAGCCCTAATTTTTGGAAGCTTTTATCTGTCTCTAGTTTTGCTAAAATCGTGTTTCATTTTAGCATTAAACACCTCATCTGTTGTTTTCTTATGACATACAGAAGAAAAAGATTACTGATTCACACAAACATATTTACATTGGAAATCCAGGTGCATTTCTTTTCAGGAAGTCCTTGAGTGGAAACCCAATTATGAAACTCTCATAAAAGAGCTGATTTTCTCTTTGGGAATGGAGCAAAAATGATACATATCTGACCATTTCCCTTCCCCTGAAAATGAGCAGGCATTGTTCTAAATATAAACCAGAACTTGTTCTTTAAACTAGGCGAAATGACTGTCTGGAGGAAAAGTGTCCAGCAAATCTGGACGTTTTGTTAACTCATGGCCTACACAGCTGCCCAGGACTGTCACCTGAGCCAAGGCACACGCTTTTATTATCTTTGAGCTATTCATCAATTTGAGTGTATTTGTTACTTCAACCTAGCATAGTCAAAATAATACATGCCATTGACACAAAGAACAATAAGCCTCTATTTTATAGTTGGGCTTCTACAGCTCTTTTAACAGGTAGGAAATAGTGTAGACAGACATTGACCCAGCAGATACCAATTCAGGTCCTGCCTGGCTTTAGAGTTAGTCCTGGCTTTCAATATTGAAGTGGGTTTCAGCAGGAACAAGGAATCCATTTATTTTTCAAAAGATTAAGCCCAGAACATTTGGGTGGTGTTGCCAATGGGATCAGGAAACTTCCAGGTCAGGGAGTGTCCAGCTGAATGACATCATCAGTTCAAAAAACACAAAACCGTAGCTGGAAATTGAGGATCCCATGTTGCCTGTCAGTCATTGAGATGAAACAAAGAAGAAGAGCTGTGGTCAATGTCCGGAGTCAGACAAGGTAGCAGAATCAAGAACCCCAGGGATGGCAGGTCAATATGCAAGTCAAGAAAGCCAGTGATTCTGGCTGCTGGTTCAAATCCCTGCCACATTTCATGCTAATTTGAAATCTTGAGCCACTTACTAATGTCTTGGGGCTGATTTATTTCCTCTATAAAGTTTGGATAATAAGGCTATATATCTCAAAATGTTTTGTAAAAATTAAACATCTAAAGGGCTTCAGTGTCTGGCACATAGTATTAGGTCGGTAAATGGTGACCGCATTTTATTACGCTGAATGAGAAAGATGATGGAGTAAATCTGGGGGGAATCAGGATCCAGCACAAACAAAAACCTGACCAGAAAAGGTTGAGAACCAGGACTTTGTTCAATACAGAGATTCCATTTGAAGCTGTGGCCTTTGACATTTGGTCTTGTTCTGCCTGGATTTGAAAGGTCCAAGTGTGGAGTAACTGCATTATGCCACTTTCCCTACAAACCTCTGTGACTCACCAAGTCGCCAGCACTGGCCAGACAGCACATAGTAGTATCCTGGCCACTCACATGGGGGAGAGGGCAACAGCAGGAACCATTCATCTGTTAGGAAGAGCACCCTAAGATCCCTAGCCCTGCAGGGGAATGCTAGGCAGTTTCAATTCATTGAGATTTACTAGGAAGTAAGGAATGAGAAGCAGAGTTTGCATGGGTGTCAGAATCTCAAGTGCTCTGAACGTCAGCTGTGTCACTTTTAAGGTAGATCTCTAAATCTTTTTTTTTTTTTTTCTCATCTGTAAGCTACTATTGCATTATGGCTAAACAAGGTAACATGTGATCTTATAAAATACCTAACAGAGCATAGCAAAGTAAATCTTTAACACATGTCAATGGCAGTGGGAAAATGGTATTTAGGATCTGTGGTGACAGTTAAGGGGCTGGATGAGAACAATTCAGTTTTTTTCTAAAAACAACAGTTGGAAGCATTGTTGGCTGTGCCTGAACACTTAACAATGTCCATTGCGTGGTGAGTTTGTTCTGGTGCTGTTGAGGACCTTTGAACTCGTGGACAAGTGGACGCTCCATCCACTTGGGCCACTCTTGGAGCCGCTGTGCTTTAGGGGCTGCTCCCCTCAGTTCTTGTCTCCCATTTCCTCAGCATTATCTCCTTGCCTCCAGAGACACTGTATGTCCCCAGGAACCTTATGGGCTCCATAAGGTTCAGATACTGATACCAAGAGCCAGGAAGAAGCAGAGCAACATCAAAAAGCTCCATGATAGAAATCCTTTATGTCTGAGTAAGGAAGCAAAGCCAGGGAGGTCGAAGAGTGAGTAGCAGGCATTAGTGAATTCGATATGGAACATGATTTTGACTATGAACTCACCTGCCTGTGACTACAGAAATTGACTTCAAGTCCCCAACCTGTGAAGAGAGGAATTTGAAGTCCTCAACATACTCCTAAGTTGTTTTTGGGTGTTCACAGTGAGGCTGACAAATCAGCCCATCCCAGTAATTACCACTGAAGTCCACCTTTTCTTCTCCTCAAGCTGACATTCACTGTCTGCAAAGGCAAGATGAGTCTCTTGTCTCATCCAGGCCCCTGTCACTCCCACTTGCTGAAGATCTAGAGATAGAGCCTTCTGGATTTTGTACATACATCCAGGAAATAGGTTTTCAGTGGTGTCCAGAGCAGAAGGTCCCAAATCCCCACGTTACCTACAGTTATTTAAAGAGCCAGTTAAGGACAGATGCTCCTATGTTGACAGCCTCCCTTTTCACCCTCTCTCCAGGAGTCTCACCTTTTTTTTTTTAATTGCATTTTAGGTTTTGGGGTACATGTGAAGAACATGCAAGATTGTTGCATAGGTACACACATGGCAGTGTGATTTGCTGCCTTCCTCCCCTTCACCTATATCTGGCATTTCTCCCCATGATATCTCTCCCCAACTCCCCATCCCTCACTGTCCCTCCCCCATTTCCCCCCAACAGACCCCAGTGTGTAGTGCTCCCCTCTCTGTGTCCATGTGTTCTCATTGTTCAACACCCGCCTATGAGTGAGAACATGCGGTGTTTGATTTTCTGCTTTTGTGTCAGTTTGCTGAGAATGATGGTTTCCAGGTTCATCCATGTCCCTACAAAGGACACAAACTCATCATTTTTGATGGCTGCATAATATTCCATGGTGTATATGTGCCACATTTTCCCTGTCCAGTCTATCATCGATGGGCATTTGGGTTCGTTCCAGTTCTTTGCTATTGTAAACAGTGCTGCAATGAACATTCATGTGCATGTGTCCTTATAGTAGAATGATTTATAATCCTTTGGATATATACCCAGTAATGGGATTGCTGGGTCAAATGGAATTTCTATTTCCAGGTCCTTAAGGAATCACCACACTCTCTTCCACAATGGTTGAACTAATTTACACTCCCACCAACAGTGTAAAAGTGTTCCTATTTCTCCACATCCTCTCCAGCATCTGTTGTCTCCAGATTTTTTAATGATCGTCATTCTAACGGGTGTGAGACAGTATCTCAATGTAGTTTTGATTTGCATTTCTCTAATGACCAGTGATGATGAGCATTTTTTCATATGTTTATTGGCCTCATGTATGTATTCTTTTGTAAAGTGTCCGTTCATATCCTTCGCCCACTTCTGAATGGGCTTGTTTTTTTCTTGTAAATCTGTTTTAGTTCTTTGTAAATTATGGATATCAGCCCTCTGTCAGATGGGTAGACTGCAAAATTTTTTCCCCATTCTGTTGGTTGCTGATTCACTCTAATGACTGTTTCTTTTGCTGTGCAGCAGCTGTGGAGTTTGATTAGGTCCCATTTGTCTATTTTGGCTTTTGTTGCCAATGCTTTTGGTGTTTTGGTCATGAAGTCCTTGCCTATGCCTATGTCCTGAATGGTTTTGCCTAGATTTTCTTCTAGGATTTTTATGGTGTTAGGTCTTATGTTTAAGTCTTTAATCCATCTGGAGTTAATTTTAGTGTAAGGTGTCAGGAAGGAATCCAGTTTCTGCTTTCTGCACATGGCTAGCCAGTTTTCCCAACACCATCTATTAAACAGGGACTCCTTTCCCCATTGCTTGTTTTTGTCAGGTTTGTCAAAGATCGGATGGTTGTAGATATGCTGTGTTGCCTCTGAGGCCTCTGTTCTGTTCCATTGGGCTATATCTCTGTTTTGGTACCAGTACCATGCTGTTTTGATTACTGTAGCCTTGTAGTATAGTTTGAAGTCCTGTAGTGTGATGCCTCCCGCTTTGTTCTTTTTGCTTAGAATTGACTTGGCTATGCGGGCTCTCTTTTGGTTCCATATGAAGTTTAAGGTGTTTTTTTCCAGTTCTATGAAGAAGGTCATTGGTAGCTTGATGGGGATAGCGTTGAATCTGTAAATTACTTTGGGCAGTATGGCCATTTTCACGATATTGATTCTTCCTAACCATGAACATGGAGTGTTTCTCCATCCATTTGTGTCCTCTCTTATTTCGTTGAGCAGTGGCTTGTAGTTCTCCTTGAAGAGGTCCTTTACGTTCCTTGTTAGTTGTATTCCTAGGTATTTTATTCTCTTTGTAGCATTGTGAATGGCAGTTCGTTCCTGATTTGGCTCTCATTAAGTCTGTTATTGGTGTATAGGAATGCTTGTGATTTTTGCACATTGATTTTGTATCCTGGAGTCTCACCTTTTCTTCATAAATGTTAGGAGCAAGGAGAGCAGTTTGTTTGGAGCAGGAGGCTGTCTTGATTGCTCCAAACCCATTTTAGCTAGTAAGTCCTAGATGTGTTGTCCCAGTGACATGGGAGAGAACAGGAAGTGACTAAGGAAGGCAACACGGACCATGGCAGGGCTCCGAGCTCTCACACACCCATTCAGGATTTATGCATGTATACAACACCAAAGCCCTGCTTTCTGCATCCCTCGCTTGATACCACCCAGTTCCCATCTCCATCACGCTGTCCTCTGGACCATCCCTCAGTGCTGCTCACTTCTTGCTAGCATCAGGCTCCCCCTGCCGCCTCCTATGGGGAAAATGATTTGACCGCCTAGTTGCGCATGTTCAGTGCTGTGCTATCCTGTTGATGACAGATCTGTTCTTAGTTGGTTTCCTTCCAATTTTGTGTAAACCACAGTATGTGTGTAAAATGCAGACTTTGCAAATAAACATGTTATTATGGGCACCAGCTGGTGTTAAACTGGCCATTTTTTTTTTCACTTCTTATACATTTAGTGCTTATAGACATCAACTGGTGTTGTATTGACCTGTTTTTCCACTTGATTTTTGTATATTTGGTTGTTTTAGTGTAAGTATGTTTTTCCTTAGGTATTCATGATCAAATTTACCCCTCAGCATTTTACTTTCTTTCTTCATGTATTTCCTTTATTTCATTTTTAAATCTCCTTAGGAGAAGAAGTTCACTTACAATCTAAATTTTTGTGGAGTACTGTCCCTTTATATTTCTCCTATTACTTTTTTTAAACTAACTTTGATACCTCTCCTTCACCAACTTACTGTTTTTCTCTTTAATAGTGACCACTTGGTGCTTTATCATTGTCCACTTACCTAACATTTTCTGATATCTATAAGATTTTCTTCCCTTACAGTGAGTCATAGTGAGCCCTGCGAGGGTAGAGAAGCTGGTTCTGCTTTGCCACCTGAGGCACACAGACACATGGTAATAAAAATAGCATAGAATGAGGCTGCAGAGCCCCCTGCACAGAAAAAAGCACTGTTGGATAAATGGCCATAAACAACATGACATAACTTGCAACAGTGCCCAGACACTACTAGCTGATGAAACTCAGCGTGGCTTTCATGGGAAGAGGCAGGCGTACTCTGTGTAGCTGCTGCTGGCAGACAAAGGAAAAAGTGTGACTTACAACCCCTAAGGTTATCCTTAGCAGCAACACAGAAACCCTGATTCTCTCCAATAGGCTTGCATTATTTTCCAGCAAATGAACCACATTTCACGAAGATCTTTGACACTGTGATAATGTCCTGCAATACTCACTTCTGACTGTTTTGTCTCCTCATAGAAAAAAACAACACCCTGCATTTTCAAACTGTTGGTTATAAATTCTCAAGTGTAGACCTCACATAATTGGGATTTATCAATACTCAGCCTTTTCAGTAAACAACATCAGAAATTCAGGTGCGTTTTTCAGGCAATTTTATTTCATCTTCTTTTTTGCATCCTATGGACTTAATGACTCTCTGATGCCCTAATGCAACCTTGCTTTCTCTCAACATCTAGAATTCACAGACTAATTCTGATTATTTTCCCTAGCTCGAGGTATGGAATCAACTATCCTTCCAATGGGCAGTGGTTTCTCTTTTCAGAGAATTGTTTTAGAAGCCACTGGCACTGGGTCTACAAATAAGCTTGTTCCACATTCCAACTGGAATTTGTCAGGATGACAGCAAAAATATCCGAGAGCATAAATCACTGTAGGGACCGAACAGATAAAGTCTCCTTTTAAAAAATGTCCATGGGTTCTTATTGACATTTCTAATTTACTTCTATTTTAATATGTTCTTTGCCTTACTCTAATAAAAAGTTTATAAATTCATTTTTTTCAACTTTTGGGCAACTAATTTTTCTTGTTTTCATTAATGTTAACAACCACAAAGAGCTATATATTGTCACACCAAATCACAAGTATAATTTCAGTGCCACCATCCCAAAATTCAGGCAGTTCGTATCTTCTCTTCTTTCTTGACCCTCAGTTCAGCCATCCTGAAACCAGCTTTACAGTGTGTAGGTCCCATCAATTCTTTGATCAGCATCATGTTAGCACCAATATCTGAAAGGAGGAAGCCCCAGCCTCCATCTAGGTGAACACCAAAGAAACTAAGAGCTCAGAACACTTAGTATGATACATAGATACCTGTTTGCTTAATAAAAGATGATAGTAATAGGCCAGGCGCAGTGGCTCATGCCTGAAATCCCAACACTTTGGGAGGCCAAAGCAGGTGGATCACCTGAGGTCAGGAGTTCGAGACCAGCCTGGCCAACATGGCGAAATCCCATCTCTACTAAAAATACAAAAAGTTAGCTGGGCATGGTGGTGATGCCTGTAATCCCAGCTACTTGGGAGGCTGAGGCAGGAGAACTGCTTGAACCCCGGAGGCAGAGGTTGCAGTGAGCTGATGTCGCACACCATTGCACTCCAACCTGGGCAATAAGAGCAAAACTCCATCTCAAAAAAACAAAAAAAAAGACAATAAAAGGTAATTGTAGACAAATGCTACTTTTCAAAGTCACAAAAATATTATCTGTCAATTTTCTGCATTTGAGGCCCCCAGTTTGAATTTAGTTTATATTCTCTTTATATTTTTTCTCTTACTAGTGCCTTTGTATATTTATGGAGCAGAAATTTTAGTAGTAAACTCTAACTTCACAGAGGGCCATGGATACATACAGTGGTGTACTGGCGCTGGCCTGTGCCAGTTGATAAGAGTCAATTGGGTGCTTCTCTTCCCAATTCTGCATCAAAGTTGCCAATTAAAAGATAAATGGTAAACTCCAGAGACATCATGTTCATGGCATGAAATACGCATTGTAGGCCAGGTGTGGTGGCTCACACCTGTAATCCCAACACTTTGGGAGACCAAGGCAGATGGATCACCTGAGGTCCAGGGTTCGAGACCAGCCTGGCCAATATGGTGAAACCCCGTCTCTATTAAAACTACAAAATTAGCCAGGCAGGGTGGTGGGCACCTGTAATCCCAGCTACTCAGGAGGGAGGCTGAGGCAGAAGAATCACTTGAACCTGGGAGGTGGAGACTGCAGTGAGCCAAGGTCACACCATTGCATTCCAGCCTGGGCAACAAGACTGAAACTCCATCT
>NW_022436944.1:58613360-58663019 GCF_009761245.1 Sapajus apella | reverse complement strand
AGGAATCTGCACTGTGGAAATATTTACACTATGGAAATTAGCAATCTCTATAAATTAGGACTTTTTACCCAGAGACCCAGTTGTTGGGTATTTACAAGGATAACTTTTTTTTTTCCCAAAATTTTTCCCAAAACCAGTCAAAACATCAGAACATAAAATCAGTTAACATTCAGAATTATCAGTCATATGCCAGACATTATGGTTGAAAATTCCCACTCAAGAAGTTTACACAGAGTAGCTTTTGGAACTTTACATAATTTTTGCAATATTTACTGGTAGTGTGCCTCAGAACCAATCCTTAAAAGACAAAAAGAAAACTGGATTATAGCACCTTTTAGTTATAATATCCAAGGCACATTACATTTAGCTCTCCACCTGTTTCAAGTAATTGTCAGATAGTTTTGATTCATCCCCAGAAGGTTTTATTTCCACAACAGACAGAGAATTCAGTAGTTTCTTGTCATTTACATTTCTGCACTAACATCTAATTTTTTGCATGAATTAATATGCACTATACTCTCACCTCCACAATCATTCCACAGTAAATGTATGTTTTCTGGATGGTGTGGAAGGGAGAGCCCAGCAAGCGCTGACTATGGGCCTAGCTTTGCCAAAATCTAAAACAGGCCAAAGGGATATTAAATTTCTTATTAGGTGTGGGTTGGGCCGGGCCAGTAATTTGCTCTCACTTACCGTGGTCTGGCGAATGTTTCACCACCACCACCACCCTGCACCTCACCATGTTATTCCAGGAATGTAATGGCCTCAGATATCCCATCGTTGGAAACGCTTCGTAGCAGAGGTTACCATTTTGTTGTTTATTTAGCACCTGAATTTAGGCAAGAGAAACATTTCTACCTGGATTCCATCCAGTCAAATTTTCCTGCCTTTTTATTGGAATTTCCACAGATAGCCATGGTATCCCCAAGTAAGGAAACCAGGACACTCTGCCCTCACCCTCTAGCTGCCTTGGGACAGTACTTGCCTGATTCTTCTTCCTGGGGTCATGGCACTCTGAGCTGTATTTCACCTGGATCTATCGCTCTTCCTCCCTACTCTGTGGCATTCTCTCTTATCCTAGCCCCATAACTTGAACAAGACTTTGTCTGACATTGCCCCCATATTTTTACTTGCCTCTTAAACTTGGCTAGGAATGGTTGTGCTCACTCAAGGGCACAGAGCCATGGCCTTGTTGGATCTTTTGGCATCTGACTGTGCTTGGCCACAGCAGTTCCTAGCACAAGATGGTTCCCTAGTGCTCTTTCTTTCCTGTAATCTGAGCTTCCCTCTACCCTAGTACTGTCCATTTTACATCCCTCCACATTCTGCTACATTCTATTTTCTTCTGCATTTTCTTAGCTATTACTAAAGGAGGGTTTGGGTGGAAGGATGTATTTCAACTCTTCCCCATTTTTCTCCATGTCAGAAATCATCTGGAGCCACAAGAACGAGACCAGATCCAAAATTAAAACCAAACAAGTATTTTTGTTTTCTAAGACGTATAACCTTGAAGATACCCCAGGCTTGTCATCTATATTCCACCTATCTCTTCAAACAAATATGTCCACCTAAAATTGTTAACCATTTATAGATAGCTTTTACTTTCTGTTATTTCTTCAAACCAGGAGTTATTTAAATTTTTTTTTCCTGATAGTTTTATTTTTGGGATACCCTTTTACTTTGTTGTCATTTTTATTCTATTGTATCATAAGGAAAGTATGAGACCTTACGGCTTCTGCTTATTGGGCAATATGCAATATACTATTGTGCTTTGTTAAAATTTATGCATAGTACATTATATTATGTTTGCCATCTACTATTTGCTTTTTATGTTCCTCATTTTGTGCTCTAAATTTATCTATTCAATGTGTGTATATCTGATTTGTTTTAACTGCTACTTAAGATTTTTATTTATGAATATACCACAGGTGATTCACTCATTTTATTGGTGGACATTTTGGTTAAAAATTTTTTAACTCTCTCTTCTCTTTTTAATGCCAATGATTCATTGAACAGATTTATGTGTGTCTCCTTTTTCTATGAATTCAAGTTTTCTCTAGAATGGGTGCCTAAAATTTTAATTGCTTCATCACAGGTTATACAATTTCCTCCTTTGCTAGTATCCCCAGATTGCAATTTAAAGGCGTCATAATAAATTCTCATCAGTAGCTATGAGAATTTTCCCCACATCTTTGCCAACACTTGATTTTTTTTTATTTTTGCAATTTTGACGGTTGTGCAACATCTTTTTTTTTTCCACATGTCCCTGAAGAAAGACATATATCTTCAGATTGAAGAAACTTGAGTCCTGAGCAGAATGAATAAAAATAAATCTATACTTAGTGACATTATAGTGAAACTTCAGAAAACCAAAGACAAAGACAGCAATCTTAAAAACAAGGAGAAAACACAATTTACTTACCATGGAAGGATAAGCAGACTGACAGCAGATCTCTCAGTGGCAATTATAGAGGTCAGAAGACAATGGGATGGCATCTTCCAAGTGCTAATGGGCAGGAAAACCTGTCAAACTACAATTCTATATGCAGCTGTTCAACCCACAGTAATTCCCCCAGTGGTTATATCTGAGCACCCCCAATTGGCCTCTCTCCTTTCTTCACAAATAGATATTGCTCCTTGACCAAAAATGGTGGGTAGGTATCTGAAGAATGGCAATCCCAGTCCCTCCCCGTTTATGATATCCCATCAGAAAACATTATTTTCATCTAGGTGTGCTAAGACTTTTGATTAAAATTTTTTTAATGTTTTTAAATTTTTCTTTCTTTCCGTTTTTTTTTTCTTAGCCATCAGGACTCTGCTGGGATAAATTAAAACTTTAATTTCCCTCAGTTTGTACAATGCACTGTGGGAAAGGCAAGTCAGTCATTAAGAAACTGAGGCACAGATGGGTTAAATGACTT
Organism: Sapajus apella; assembly: GCF_009761245.1. Lineage (NCBI taxonomy): Eukaryota > Metazoa > Chordata > Mammalia > Primates > Cebidae > Sapajus > Sapajus apella. The sequence continues at coordinate 58,660,098 of NW_022436944.1, read as the reverse complement.
TCCCAAACTCATACAGCTAGTGAGAAATAAAACCATATCCCAGCCCAGTTTTTTTACATAACTCCATGCTCTTTCCAAGATTACAGTGTTCTTACCCATTTTCCTGACACTTTCTTTGAGCCAATACTTTCAAAATGCCAACAACTAGAAGGTGTGTTAATGTACTAAATTTGCTCTTGTGGGAAGGTATTAAAATTTAGCAAAATAGTCAAGATTTAGGCCATATGTTAAGAAGAAATTGAGTGTATGTTTACAAATCAGATAATGTTTTTAAAAATCAAAATATATATCAGATTATACTAATCTCTATACTATTTTGAGAGGCTAATATACTCCAATGAAATCTTACTTTATAAATATTAATTACAGATAAGCCTATATAAAAATACCCATAGAAATATTGCTCAGGGCAGAGGAAAAATGATTTGTAACATCCAAGGATTTTAGATTAGTTGATTATTGTTTGGTGAAAGCGAATTTTTCGTTAGCTTAAGTAGCACCAAGCACCTTGATCATGAGAGTTACTCTGTGGAATAGTGGCAAGGGTTCTTGTGGAAGATCTGACTTGTATCAATCATCTACTTCTAGATACTCTGAATAATGAAAGCAGAGGACTGCAGTGCATCCAAAATTCACCCGTCCCAGCAGAAGGACTCTGCCCATTTCTTTTGCTCCAAATAGATGACATTAGTTTACACTTGGTCCTAGGCTAGCACAGGGTCTCTAGCTGCAGCCCCCTCAAGTGCTTTATTTCCCACTAGGGACCAGGGCATGTAAGTCATATTTTTGCCTAAATCACAGATGTAATTCTTGAATAACTGATTGAGCTGGAGGGCAAAAACAACCTGAAAGTTTTAGAGAAGGGGTTGGCAACTTACTGCAAATCTTATAGCATATGGAACCTTTTGTGTAAAAGTTGATACTGTGTGCATCTTAAAAAGAGATATTTACTTTTATAATAATTACTTTCTTGCTATTATAATTATCTTTTAAAAATGAATTACAAAAATGGGATATTTCCAGGCAAAATCTGCTTATTATTGTAGAGTAGAAATTAAACCAAGTCCATACTCTGCCAAATCAATAGCGTCATGGCTTAAAAAGTAGATCGGCAGGGGATTTAAGGCCATGCTTTCAAAACTGTTTCCATACATTCCAGGAAACAACACTTGACCATATCAAATAATTGGGGGAAAAATGAGGAACAACATCAAGGTGTAAAGCCATGGTTCTTGCTCTTATGAGGTTTACATTCTAGTGGTGGGGGCAAGTAATTAACAAGCATGCAAATAAGTATAAGAGCAAATGCAAACAGTAAATAGTGCTATATGAATAAGCAACATTTTTTTTGTTTTACTGTATGAGCACTATCTACATGCAAGCTTTATGCTAATTGTTGTTTGTTTTTTTTATTGTCTTCACTTGTAAAATAAAGCTTAGAGACCTTCAATCCTTTGTCAAAGCTCACATAAGTAATAATCCTCAAACAGAAAATCCATGACAGGGATGTCTGTTTCCAGCTTCCTCACTCTGAACCACCTTACATATCATCTCTCCCAACGACGGAGAAGCAATAACAGCTGTGGTCAACTCCTATTTCTGGTGAGAATGTGAGAACCAGCCTGATCCCATACCTTTAGTCCAGACACACCCTACTTCCATACCCACTCACCACCACAAGACCATCAACCAATTAAAGTGTGCACTTGTCAACACAGGTTATGTGCAGTGTACCTGTGATTCTTGGCATCAAGCCCCATGTGGGTGGAAGAGATGGCAGCATAAGAGGAGAGGATGGTATTATACACTTATGTGTGCTCGCCTATGCTCTGAGGTAGTTGCAAGAGTTTTGGCATCAAAAGTTATGGTTTGGATCCTCTGCTTTTTAGTTGGAATTTTCATTTTTGAGTTTTTACATTCTCAGTAAAACCCTAAATGACTTTATCTTTAATACTATTTCATTATTTATTCAGTCAGCAAATATTGACCCTGTTGGCGAACACCTGTGATGAGTGGACTTGCCCATGAGCTTGGGAGCAGACACTTTTATCTTTATCTTTTAAATATGTTACAAATATAAAAGTGTTTAGTGCTGCAGGGTTTCATGAAAGGTGGGCTCTGAAAGAAAAAGCATTAAGAGTGAAGAGCAAAAGTTGCTTAGTCCCTTAAAAAACTTTAAACAGGAGGCTCAGATTTTAAGACAAAATAAATTCTATATTCACATACACACATAAGCCTGATTTTTCCACTGTATAAATAATGTTCTGGTATAACCAACCTGGCTGTTGCACTCCCTGTATGAGAAAGTCACTACATAACATTGCTCTAAATTAGTTCTATCCTAATGGTACCTTAATGTTTAGAATGCAGAGCTGCCTGGACAGGCGTGTAGCTCACACCTGTAATTCCAGCACTTTGGGAGGCTGAGGTCGGAGGATTAACTTGAGGCTAGGAGTTCAAGGTGACCTTGACTAACATGGTGAATCCCTATCTCTACTAAAAATACAAAAAATTAGTTGAGTGTGTTGGCACACGGCCATAATCCCAGCTACTCGGGAGCTGAGGCATGAGAATTGTTTGGGTCTGGGAGGCAGAGGCTGTAGTGAGCCAAGATTGTGCCACTGCACTCCAGCCTGAGCAACAAAGCAAGACTCTTTCCCAAAAAAAGAAAAAAAAAATGGGGAGAGAGAGAGAGAGAGAGAGGAGAGCTACCTTGAGAAGCAGAAGCAGCTTTATAAAGAAGCCTTATTGGGTGAGATATGTACCCTAAAGTTTTTTCATTTTCACAAGTACTTGAATTTTACAAGTCATAAGGGAGAAGAAATTAGTGTGAATTGCCAGCCAAACCTCTTGCATGGGTAAGGAGCATCCTGAGGTTTACCATATCAGAAGCCATGACCTGTCAGCATGATTTTGAACAAGGAGACATAGGGAATTGAAGGGAGGAAATTCACCTCTCCCAAAACACAAGCAGCAGAAAGAAGAAAGCTACAAGAAGTAAAAAGATCAGTCTTTTTCCCTCTCTCTCTCTCTCTCACTTTCTCTCTCTCTCACACACACACACACACACTCATGAACACATTTGGTATTTTGGCACCAGATGATCCCTCCTCCTTCTCTGGACTGCAGAAATTCTCTTACTAGTACCCCAAGAGCTCACCAAAAAGAAACTTAGACTAGAAGAGGAAAAGTGTCACATGAGAAGCTGTGTTCAAGTATTAACTGAGGACTTTTGAAGACTTAAAACAATGCAAGTAATAAATTACAATTGTAGTTGAACACAAGTTAAGGAAGCAGATTCAGCAGTGATAGAACTAATCCAACATAATCTAATGTAACTGTGTCACCAGGCCATTTGGGAATTAGAGAGATTGGGAGAAAGAATGCACCTGGCTGTGGGTCAGCACCCTTACCAGGCGTCATTGCTGGCGGTTTGATGGTAGGAAACTGCGTAAGTCAGAGTAGGGCTGGTTTGGGAAGAATCAGAGTTAACAGCCAGGGACAAGATCTGGAGAGAGAAAGCATGAAGCAGGTACAAGTCCAGAACAATAAGAATATAGAAAGGTTGTTAAGTAGCTCTGCTACAAATCTACAAACCAATATCTTCAAATTTAAGTTGTTAAGAAAAAAGTTATTGTGATCGGATATGTGTGTGCATTGAGGTGAAGAAAGAGATGGAAGATAGGAGTTAGAAGAGAAAGAGGTGGCAGTACAGATTGTTTGGAGGGGGACGTGGAGGCTGCAGTAAATAGAAGGCCGTGGCGTCTTTCTGCCCAAAACTGCTTCTGTCCCACCCCTACCTACTGAGGTAGTGAGCAAATCAGATAAGATCTCAAGTCTCAGAAAGAAGCTGTGGTTTAGGAAAATAATGCAGTTGTAGTTATGAATAAATATACTAGATAGCTAAAACCACGTCATCTTGATCTTTGAGTCAGAGGAGAAAACTCATAGAAAAGGAAATGAACTAGATGATTTGAAAATAAAGGGTTAACTGGCAGATTACCACGTTAAGAAGATGAAAAGTTAGGGTCATCAGACAATGCCAAAATCCACATTAACAAGAACTGGAAAAAAAAAAAATGCCATTTATAGTCTAAGCCAAATAATTGCCAGCAAAGCATCAGCTGGAAGAAAAAAATTTTAAACTTTGTTTTACTGCAGCCAGTCAATGCAATAGTTGAAAATAAATGCAAAATCTCGCAGCTGCTGGTAGAGATCCTTAATGATCTCCATGGGCAGAAAACCAGGGCTTTGCTAAAGGATCTGACTCAAAAAGCTCATAAGCTCCAAGAAAAAGAACAGAAGCTGTCAGCTCACAGGAGAAAGGGATGTTTACAAAGAATATAAGAAATGGAGGGTGAATTATAGCAAAAACAGATTATGTAAAAATCTGTTGAATCTCCATGAGAACAAAAACAGGGCAGGATACTAGGTTTTTTCTTCTTCACGCATCAAGATTTCTTCCTGGAAAGGATGCTGCCTTCCTAAGACAAAAATTACAGGTAACAAACCCAAAGATTGATGTTCTTAAGAGATCAGAGAAATAAAATCAAATCCAAGAAGATCTGCTAAATAACTTCCATCAATAAGATGTCCTAGAAGCCAGCCTGGCTCCCATAGGATGCCCCTGTGAGTGCTGAGGTGCTCTAATCCTCACTATGCCATCTACCTGTTCTTGTTAGGAAAAAGGTCTGCTAGCAGTGAATTGGTTGTGAATGGACTTCCACCTAGGAAGAGAAGGATATATAAGGTGTAAAGAAAAACTTTACCCTCTGATCTGCATGTAAACATGGCTGAATTAATAAACAGTCAGAATGTCTGTTGAGTCCCACTTCCTCTGAATGACAGACTGTCCAACTCTCCTTGATGGTGGATGCAATAGGATTATCTCCATTGCATCATTAATCAAGGAAAACTGCCTGGAGGTCATTGGCCACTAACTGAGCCAGGGAAGTATTTTCAGTGTATTTCAGAGACACTCTAATATTGACCCTGGTGTGGTTTCATTAATAGAGAATGGCCCAAGAGCTCTTCCTTTCTGCATGAAGGGTAGATTTAGTTAATGCTGATGTAAATACCTTCCCATCTGTATCAGAAATATGCATCATTAACTCATCGAAGAAAGGACTTCCACCACCATCAGACATCTTCTCAAACATGGGCTCAGACGTTTTTCCTTACCCTTTCTTCCTGGTGATTTTAAACCTCATAACTAAAGGACCAACATCCCTGCTGAAGGAACTTTAGGAACTTACACCCTCTTGCCCCAAAAGAAAAATTTCTTCCTAGACCCCAGCTACTTGGCATTATTTACCTTTCCCTCTACAAAATCCTTACACCTTTAGGGTTCTAGAAAGGGACCCACCAGCCTCTCCAGATACCACTACTGGGTCCTACAGAACTCCAGCCTCAGATTATGAATTGACTCTTAAGAGTGTTCATATGCTTCAAAATCCAATATGAATGTTGGTAATCAGACTTAATACTTTCTTAGAACTTAGTTTTATTAAAAGATCTTTTTGCACCAAATGATGGAAATCTGATAGATAACAGATTTGCTATGAAGTAAGACCACGACTTAAGCTGTAGATTCCTATTTTCTCCACTCTCCTCAAACCTATTTTGTGTTTACCAATGAAGCTTATGCAACAGAAATGGATTTTAGTGCCTTGTAAAATATAATGCTTTTACATAAATTTGTTTAAAACTAAAAATACAGGACTAATTATCAGGACTGTTTTCTAATCTGTGTTCTTCTGCTCATCTGTACTTTGGATAAACCCAGTCAGTTGATCAAAGTCAAAGCACTGAACTTGGTGATAGGTAAATTGTTGCTTCAGAGGAAATGAATAGTGAAATACCAGCCAACTAACCTCAAACCTGTGATGTCAAATAGTACGCTCTTTAATTCAGTAAACCATTTAGAAAATCACTTAACATAAGGATTCTATCAATATTTGTTGCATTTATGAAAGTGTAGTCAGACTCTTTTGCACCAGTGGAATCCTTTATCTACATAAAGTTAGAAGTCAACACAAACACTAAACACTACTTTTGTTGATGTGAAGGTGTGGCCTGGAGTCCTGCTGGCTCCACTTTCCTCTTATCTCATACAGTGGCATCTCCAAATACTCCTGGGTACTCTAAACCATTCTCTGTTTAGAAACTTCTGGGTTGCCACACGGTGGTAGTAAGGTAAAAGTCATGGTTTCAGTGGCCATGGGGGTCATGACAACTTCTCCTGTTCCCCATTTACAAACACAAAGTACCCTGTGGTATAAGGTGAATATATAGTTGATGCTCAATGAGAAGTTATTTTATCACTCCCCTTACCCAAGCATTCCTGCAAGTGTGTACCTGTACTACAATAAGAGGATGCAAATTCTCTCCAAGTAACAACTGCACACCCTACTCTTGTGTCAACAGTATCATCTTTGTCCACTAAGGACACTTCATTTTACTCAGGCAGAGATAGTAAATACCTGGCAATGGTGGTATTAACGGCACAGAGGCATGTGCAGTGGAGTCAGGCAGGAAGCCCCCTTCCCCCGCCAGGGCCCTTCCAGCCCTGAGTTTAACTCCATTATAATTGGGTTCAAACCCACCTCACATCAGGAAATGGCTTCCTACACAGGGAGAGAAATATCGGACTGCTTAACCTTTTATACCTCACTCTTTGGTGTAATAACAGCAGCCTAGATGGACAGGGAGCAAATTACTGTCTCAGAGCACAGCTCCATCTCCCTGTAATCTGGTGGAATTTTTATAGCTTCCCCTCATCAAAGTTTCCTCATGAACCTTTATTCACTGGGAAGATTAGACTCTGCATTTCTTTCTCCAACTCTTATTTCTTCCACCTGAAACCATATGAGCCTCAAGTTTAGATCTAGGATTTAGATCTAAATATGAGGTTATGGGCAAAAATGTAGTGGCAAAATGTCATCTTGAATTTTTAATAAATAAATAAAAATAAAAATTCATCTGGAGAAAGAATTATATAGATGATTTCAGAGCCATGATTTGAAATAATGTCTTTATAACCCTCTCCCCCATCCTCATGCCTCTGACCCCAACACCAGCACCCCATCAGGCCGCCTCATCTCCTGCTTTACAGAGGAAATCAAAACCACAGGTAGAAACTGCCTCAATGTCCTGCTACTAAGTCTGCAAATACACCAGAATCCACACTCTCCTTTTCTCCTTCCCTTTTTTCCAGTGAAAAGGCACTCCTGCTCCATGCCTGATCCTCACTGACCCTGATTTGGCCCCCTCAAATCCTCCACTACTGGCTCCATCAGTGATCCACTCCCCCTTCTTCGCACACCCACTCCACCGCCGCCCTCCCAGCAGCACTTCCACGTGCTCACGTGCCTTCTCAGTTAAGTGCAACACTCCATCCCTTGTCCTACCCCTCTGCCTTCCTTCGAAGTCAAGCCTAGTGGAGAGAGTTGCATCTACAATTGCAAATTCCTGTTCCTCGCCTCCCATTTACGTCACACGGAGAGTGTCCTACACAGTCACCAACGGCTCCCTGTTGCTAAATACAAAAGACACCTTTGACTTCTTAAAAACATCTGAACTTTTAAAAAAACATTCCTATAAAAAACAACAAACAAACATTCATTCCATCAACAAGTGTTTATTGAGTTCTTACTAGTGCCAGGAATGGGGGAGTGGAGGGCCACGGGGGTGCTGTAGCAAGTAAACAGGCATTGGTAATCACGGAGTTTACATTAGGACAGGAAAAAAGCCAAGCATCAAACAAGTAAATAAATGAACAGAATAGTTCCAGAGGGTGATAAATGCTATGAAGACAACAAAACTTAGAGTGATCAAATAAAGCAACTATAGAAATAGCACCGAGTTTTCAAGGGAAGCACCTCTGAGATGATATTTGAGGCACCTGTGCAAAGATCTTGGCCCAGAGTATAACATGCGGAATGAACAGCAAGAACAGAGTTCCAAGGTGGGCACAGGCACTGAGAATATATCACAACATACCATCTACATGTACAAAAAGAAAGAACAGAAAGAAGGCAAGAAAGCGTAGTCTTGCTGGGTAGGGAAAGAACTTCGGAATCAAAAGCAGAGTGGATCAAGCCTGGAAGAACAATGAGCTTCGTCCCCTGTGGGCTAGGGCAAGGCCTCTCCTCCCTTCCACTGGCCTCCTAAGTAGAAAAGCGTTGGAGAGGTTGGGGAGGAGTGTGCGGATGAATTCATTGCCTGCATCTTTTCACTCTTCAATCCCGACTTTGGGAGCCAATAAACAATGCAGCCAAGTTTGGGTCCAAAACAAGCCAGGAAGACTCCTCGAGTAATCCCAGCTGGAATTTGAATAGAGATGGATTCACTCCAACCCCTCTTCTCCCACCACTCCAACTCTAGGCTGAATAGGGAAAGCAACCCAAGAGGGTCTCCTGCAAGGCCACTGCTGAGGATAGAGTGGAGCCCTAAGTCAAGGCCAGGTCCCTGAAGGCGTGTCAGCGTACGGTCATCTCATGATCGGCTTCAGTGGTTAAGCTTCTCAGGGAGCAGCACCTGACATGGGACTTGGAGAAGACCCCCACCCCGCCACCCAGTATTTGTGCCTGGGAGAGAAAATGAGAGCCCAAAGACATCCTCTCAAAACTAAGTTTCCCGACACATACACACACACACCCCAGTCCACAGGAGCACAAGGTGATCTAAGGATCATCCACTTGACCCAGGGGCAAACTCCCTCCCTGCAGCATGTGTTTGTGTGTATGGGATGTGGTAGAGCCAGGAGGAATAAGGATTGGGGTTAGTTCCTATGGCCCTGACCAAGAGCCCATACTAAAGATCAAAGTCCTCCCCAAGATTTTTGGGCTACAGATAGTGGGAACAAAACAGAGAGAAGAGATGGGAAGTCAACACCCAGCCCTGTCCCATTATAATTGGGTTCAAACCCCCTCACATGAGGAAATGGCCTCCTACATAGGGAGAGGAATCTTAGACTGCTTAACCTCCTTTAACTCATCCTTTCCACACTTCTCTTCTCCCCCAAGGTAAAGCTCCTCTCCTATTTTTCCTGATCTCACTCCACCATCAGATGAAAACATGGAGGGACCAGCCAGAAAAAGCACTGGGGGGACCAGGCCACAGGTTTTCCCAGGAATTAGGGGGTTACAGGTGGAAATAGGAATTCTCAGCACCACTTCTGGTCATGAAGTGTCATAAGGCCACGAGCCTGTGTCCTGAGGTGGACAGGGTTTGGGGGGAAGCAGCCCTGTATCTAGGATCACTTGGGAGAGGGACTTAAGGTAGGGCACTGTGGTTGAAGCTAGATAACATTCCCAAGGTCACACAATTTAAAAGCAGTCAATTCTAGAACTGGGATCGTTCAGATGGGCTGAGCAAGGCTCAAAGGCAGTGCCTTAGAGGACTTGCTCTCACCCTAGCTGTGCCAGGAGGAGATGTTCAAAAAGCCCCATGTGGCCGGGTGCAGTGGCTCACGCCTATAATCCTAGCACTTTGGGAGGCCAAAGTGGGTGGATCACCTGAGGTCAGGAGTTCAAGACCAGCCTGGCCATCATGGTGAAACCGCATCTTGGGGAGGAAGAAAAAAAAAAAAGCCCCACGTAAGGATGGAGACCTGAGGAGGGGCCTGAGGAGCGGAAGAAGGTTGCTTTTCATGCCTTTTCTCTCTGCTTCTGACACAACTTGCTGGCTACATCTGACACATGGATTTAGACAACTCCTACACTCTCTGGGGATTTCTTTGCATCTCTGGATCATATGGCAGCCTAATATCTTACTCAGAAAATAACTTGGATCTTCCCCAGAGCCAATTATGGCTCTGACTATGGACTGGCACAGGGAACTAATTGAGGAAACCAAATGGCAAAGAGGAAGAGAGAAACCCAGATAGAGATTAATTACAAAGGAGAAAGTTAAAAATTAAAAGTCAGGCTGAGCAACAGGATGCAAGGGATGGAAGGGAATATCTGGAGGACAACATGTGGACTGGTACGTGAGCCACTCTGACCTTGAGTCATGAAAGACCCTGGAGCCCTGTGCACATCCAGGGGAAGAAAAGACTGCAGGTGAAACAAAAAGATCTGTGCATTGAGCTCTGGAGCCTGCAGGTGCAGGTGGAACCCCCTGACTGGAGTATAAGACAGAGAGATACCCCTGCTCACCTCCAGGCAGGCTGCCCTGAGGCCCCCATGCCACGCGGACCATGAGCATCAGCAGTTGCTGCATCAGCAGGTGTTTGCCCTTGCATAATATTTGAAGCCAGATAACTTGTCCAAGGGTAGATGGGTTGTGAAGCAATGAGTCCAGGAGCCGAGGCCATTCATTCACTTTAAACTCCCCCTTGGTCACTTCTTCTTTGGGGTTGGCCTAATCCTTCTTTTCAATCTGGTTTACAAACAGAAAAAGAAAAATACATGACATTAGTAGGTGATATATACTCTGTCTCTCTCTCTGAACTCAGTTAATATAATTGTGAATTTTGAGACTAACTTTGAGGTTATTCTGCAAAATCCCTCTCTTTAATTTCTTAATTCTGATACACTCTGGCCAAAAATAATATAATATTTTTTCCTGTCCCAAGCCTAGAAAAGATATTCTTTAAAAGTTCTATTTTATGTATAATTACTATAATATTAATTTTCTGGTTAATCATTGTAGATAATTTTGAAACACAGAAAAACACAAAGGAGGCCAGGTTTGGTGGCTCACGTCTGTAATCCCAGCACTTTGGGGGGCCAAAGCAGGCAGATCACAAGGTCAGGAGTTCAAGACCAGCCTGGCCAACATGGTGAAACCCTGTCTCTACTAAAAATACAAAAAATTAGCTGGGTCTGGTAGTGGGTGCCTGTAATCCCAACTACTCAGAAGGCTAGGGCAGGAGAATCGCTTAAACCTAAGAGGCAGAGACTGCAGAGCTGAGATCACGTGATTGGGTGACAGTGGGAGACTCAGCCTCAAAAAATAAATAAAGGAAAAATACAAAGGAAATTAAAGTACACCTACTCCTGGAAAAAAAGTTTTACTACTTATAGACATAGAAACATGAATGTACATACATATACACATAGAGTATATGCACTTATAAAATTGTGAACATATTGACATGTTCCTATTTTGATGGGGGAATAAATTGTGTTCAAGAAGGAAATAAACAACATCCAATAAAGACATTATAAGTATGTGGCCCAGACAAGCATTGCCGGCAAGCTTACCCAACGGAAATGTTGTGTGATATCAGCTTTAATTTATTTAGACAGCAGAACTCTATGTGGCTGCCTTTGAAATGAGGCTATGTTGAATAGTTCCAGTGCATCATCAAAGTTCTTAGTTTAAAAAACAAATACACAAAAACCAAAATGCATGGATTAGGAGTGTCACATCATTTTATTCTAGAACCAAAACTTATGAGGATCATAGCGTTTTTGTAATTTGGAAAGTTTTTCATATTAGAAATAAAATTCATATTCAGGTATTAGCAATAGCATTTTTAAAATCCCAAATTACATATCAATCTAGCAATGCTGATGCCCTTCAAACTGGATTGAGGATACCAGAAAAAATAAATGCAGAAATATGTTATTAAAATTTGTAGAGTGAATTGTAGCCTGGAAGGTTGGAACACATCCCTTGAAATTTGAGGAAGGACTCTCTTGACACTTTCTGGATTGCTGGGTGACCTCCAGACATGTGGCAGCCTGCGTGTTTTCAAACTACCCATAGATACTGCTAAATATAAAATCCAAATGCTGAGACTAGCATGGAAGCCCACAGACCCCAGGCATCACCCTCTGCAAGTATCACTGCAATCGGCCGCTGTGGCATCCCAGATAATATGAGCATTGAATTATCTAATTGGCACTTTACTAGCAATGGCAGCCACACTGATGGTAATAGGGATGACTAGTTTATATAGCAACAGCCCCTGAACTCCAAATCGACCAGGGGAGGCAACTGAGTTGGAAATAATATGCTAGTAGTTAGGGTTAAATGACACGATATATCCATTAAATAATTGTTCCAATAACATTCACTTACCTAGTACTACAATATGATGAACTAATGAAATAAATAATATCCTCATTTTACAGATGGGAAAAATGTGACTTAGAATAAATAAGTAATTCAGACAAAGGAAATCCACAGGCAGCAGAGCTCAGACTCAAACCTTCTCAATGCATGCCTTTTTTTCATTTTAATTTCCAATTGTTGGAATGATGCCAGAGTCCTTGCCCTTCCCACTGTGCCAGACTGACTGCGAGTGTATTTACAGAGCTCATTCAGTCAATAACATCAGCCAAGCCCTGAGTCAGACCCTGGGGGGATGAGTGTAAGATTCCCTGATCCTGATTCATGCACACTCCAGGAAGATGGACAAGTAAGTGAACTGATCAGCAAAGATGTCCAAATTATAGCAGTGGAAGTATCAAGGGAGCTCACAGAAAGGGCAACCATATGCTCAGCAAGCAGTGTGAAGGCTCTCAAGTCAGAGGGTTATGCCAAGACCCCTTACCACTAACAATAATGATGACTCTTTAGACTGTTTCCACAAAATACCCCACATCATTCACCCTGACAAACCCCAAATAGGAAAGTAATAATAGGTCACAAGTACACAAAAGTCATGTCCTATATAAAATGCTCTAGTCATTATATTACAGCACAGCTTGAAAGGTTAAAATTATAAAGACTGCCCACATAGCTGAATAGAGGAAGCAGGTAATTCAGGGTCATGTAGGGTTTGAGAAGAAAGTGTCATAAGTCTTTGGCCCACACAAGGACAACTACCACATGACTGTTCTGCAAAATGTTAACTCCCTCCAAGGTTGTGATTATCCCCAAATGTGAACTGGAATTGAATCCACCTTGTAAATCCAATCCCTAGAGCTTTGGTAACCATATGTCATAACCATGAAGATGACATCAGTACCTGGCAATTTTGAACAATTACCACCATAATAATTCTAATAGTATTTAGGACCTCTGTGATTCTTTACATCCAAAGAATGCTCATGTCCATTCTCTATTTTGATAATACAGTACATCAGTCAATAGGCCATGAGGAAAGTTGAGCCATATCTTGAAATGAGGATATGAAGAAGGCATAGGAATGAACTAACAACCAAACCCAAGCACCCTGTTATTAGGCATGGACCTTTGGGCTCTAATCCCTTGTAATACTCCAGAAAGCCAATTTGGCAAGAATTTAATCTTGGTAAAATATTTCTCTAAAAATTAAATGTTTTAAATAAAATAGCAGTTCAAAACATATACAAAAAAGGCAAACAGACTGAAAAAAAATATATCAAACTGTCTCTATTCAAAGATAGCATTATTTACAATATAGAAAACTCTAGAATGTACCACAAAAAAATCTAGAATAGGTAAGTTTAGCAAAATCACAGGCTATATGATCAATACCCAAAATTCAGTTATATTTTTATATACTAGCAATGAACAATTAGAAATTAAAACTGAGAAAGAATGCTATATTTGATATTACCAAAAAGCATAAAATCTTAGGTACAAACCAAACAAAATATGTGCAAGATCTGCGTACTAGAAACTACAAAACAAACAAAAAAAGGTCTAAATAAATAGAAAGATATACCATGTTCTGAATATGAGACTCAGTATTGTTACAGTTCTCCCCAAGTTGATCTATGAGCTCAACACAATTCCTTTCAAAATCCTATCATAGGCAGGGCATGGTGGCTCACGTCTGTAATCCCAGAACTTTGGGAGGCCAAGGTGGGCGGATCACGAGGTCAGGAGATTGAGACCATTCTGGCCAACATGGCAAAACCCCATCTCTACTAAAAATACAAAAATTAGGTGGGTGTAGTGGCACGCACCTGTAGTCCCAGCTACTTAGGAGGCTGAAGCAGGAAAATTGCTTGAACCTGGAAGGCGGAGACAGTGAGCCAAGATGGCGTCACTGCACTCCAGCCTCGCAACAGAGGGAGCCTCCATCTGAAAAAAATATTCCTACCATATATATACTGTAGAACCTGATACACTGAAAATTTATATGGAAAAGTTAAAAAACTCACATAACCAAAACAATTTTTTTAAATGAAGAGCAATATTGAAGAATTCACACTAACTGATTTCGATACTTACTACTAAGCTATAGTGATAAAGTATGGCTTTGGTGAAAAAAAAGATACATAAATCAATAGAAAAAAATAAAAAGTCTAGAAATAAACCCATAAATATATGATCAACTGATTTCTGGACAGATTGCAAAGGTAATTCAGTGGAGAAACTTTTCAACAAATGATGCTGAAATAATTACAAAAAAACTGAGCCATATGCAACCACATGCAAAAAAAATTAAGCCTCAATTCATACTTCACACCATTACAAAAAATTAACTCAAAATGGATAATCCTCTAAAGGTAAAACCTAGAATTTAAAATTTCTAGAAGAAAACATAGGAGAAAATCTTTGTGATCTTGAATTCAAAAAAGACTTCTTAAATACAACACAAGAAGTATGACCCTGCTGGGGATCCCTGGGGAACAGTGTAGACATGTACATCAGTTATCTCATTGGAGAGGTGAAGGAACTGGGGTATCAAAAATAATTTTTAAAAAAATTTTTAAAGACCAATGTGATAATAAACTTTGATAAATTTGACTTTGTCAAAACTTTGACTCTTCACAAAACACTGTTAAGACAATAAAAACACAGCTGGGCGTGGTGGCTCATGCCTGTAATCCCAGCACTTTGGGAGGCCGAGGCGGGAAGATCACAAGGTCAAGAGATCGAGACCATCCTGGCAAACATAATGAAACCCTGTCTCTACTAAAAATATAAAAATTAGCCGAGTATGGTAGCACATGCCTGCAGTCCCAGCTACTCCGGAGGCTGAAGCAGGAGAATTGCTTGAACCTGGGAGGCAGAGGTTGCAGTGAGCCGAGATCGTGCCACTGCACTCCAGCCTAGGGACAGGGCAAGACTCTGTCTCAAAAAAGAAAAAAAAAAAAAAAAAAAAGAAAAAGCCAGCCAGGCGCGGTGGTTCAAGTCTGTAATCCCAGCACTTTGGGAGGCCGAGGCGGGTGGATCACGAGGTCAAGAGGTCGAGACCATCCTGGTCAACACGGTGAAACCCCATCTCTATTAAAAATACAAAAATTAGCTGGGCATGATGGTGCGTGCCTGTAGTCCCAGCTACTCGGGAGGCTGAGGCTGGAGAATTGCTTGAACCCAGGAGGCGGAGGTTGCGGTGAGCCGAGATCGTGCCATTGCACTCCAGTCTGGGCAACAAGGGCAAAACCCCGCTCAAAAAAAAAAAAAAAAAAAGAAAAAGGCAAGTCACAGACTTAGAAAAAATGCTTGCAAAACATATTGTTTATAAATGTCTTGTATCTGTAATATTTTTAACCCTCTCAAAATACAATAGTGAAACAACCTGATTTTTATATGTAGAAGATTTAAGCAGAGATTTCACCAAATAAGCGTTTTTTTTGTTTGTTTGTTTGTTTGTTTGTTTGTTTTGAGACAGAGTTTCGCTCTTGTTACCCAGGCTGGAGTGCAATGGTGCGATCTCGGCTCACCGCAACCTCTGCCTCCTGGGTTCAGGCAATTCTCCTGCCTCAGCCTCCTGAGTAGCTGGGATTACAGGCACGTGCCACCATGCCCAGCTGATTTTTTGTATTTTTAGTAGAGACGGAGTTTCACCATGTTGACCAGGATGGCCTCGATCTCTTGACCTCGTGATCCACCCGCCTCAGCCTCCCAAAGTGCTGGGATTACAGGCGTGAGCCACTGCGCCCGGCCCCAAATAAGTGTCTTTGATGGATTATCTTTATGCTCATTAAAAGATGCTCTGTTTCACTACTCATTAAGAAAATGGAAAATTAAAACTACAATGAATATCATTACATATTTATCAGAATGAATAAAGTTTTTAAAGCTGACAGTACTAAGTGCTAACAATAAGCTCAGGTTACTGGTAGGAATGCAAAATGTTACAACTTCTTTGGAAAATAATTTAGCTGTTCCTTATAAGCTTAAACATATATCTACCATATTACCCAGTATTACCAGTCCCAGTTAGTTACCTAGTAGAAAGGAAAACCTATGTTCACATAATGTTTACAACTTTATTCATAATCAGCAAAACTGGAAACAAATGTCTTCCAACTGGTGAGTAGAAAACTATGGTACATGAATCCAGATATATACTATATACATATATATGAATGTATGTACATGCACACATGCATGTATGTATATACATATATGCACATACATCTAAACATACATAGAGAATATATGGATGCATATATATATATATATATATATACCATATACATATAAACTGTATATGGATGCATATATATATAGTTGTGTTCATCCAAGATTGGGGTTTTCCCAGGGGTGTAAGACAGATGTTTGGAAGGCAGGAGACTCTAGGGTATTTGTGAAAGAGATTAAAATCTTGGGCCATGGTTGCACATGGATGCATATATATATATATATGCATCCATATATACTCCATATATACATGTGTGCATATATATAAACTACTCCACTATAAAAAAAAAGAAAAAACTATTAATTCATGCAACAATATGGTTCAAAAGCACTATGCTAAGTAAAAGAAGCCAGGCTCAAAAGACTATACTATATAATTCCACTTATATGAAATCCTAGACAAGACAAAACTATAGGGACAGAAGATAGATCAGTGGTTAGTAGGTGCTAGAGAGTTGACTGCAAAGGTGAAATATAAGGAAATTTTGAAGGGCAATGAAAATATTCTGTATCTTACTTGTGGCAGTAGTCATATGACTATGTGCATAGAAATGTATGCCTAAAGAGTTGAATTTTACCATATGTAAATTAGACTTCAGTAAGCCTGATACATGTGGAATATGTGTGTGTGCAAATAAACTACACATGCAAACTTTTGAGGTACATGCTTCCTTTTTTGTCTGAATGCATGCAATTGAACTACAACTGCCCAAAAGGACACTGCTTAGTGATAGGATAAACACAATTCTGCTTAAAACCAGCTACTATTGTCCTGCTGTGTGCTTTTCCCCAGTGACACTTAGCTGCCCAAAAACAAACATGGTGAAGGTAGATAGTTGCGTTCATCCAAGGCTGGGGTTTTCCCAGGGGTGTAAAAGTGTAAAACAGATATTCAGAAGGCAGGGGATTCTAGGGTATTTGGGAAAGAGATTAAAATGTTGGGATATCATTTCTAATTTGGAAAGGGAGGCAAGTGAAGAGTCTGATAGATGGAGATAAAAATGGAGGAGTCAGAGCACTGGAGCGTGGTAAAGTTTGAGAACAGTTGCTGTGAGGGCATTTGGCAAACAAGTTGGAAGAGAAGCAGAGTGTGGATGTGGAGTTGTGTGATTTCACTGATGATTTCAGAGGTGGCAATCTGTTTCCTTTATTGGAGAAGGAGCTCCTTAAGAACAAATGATTTATATATAGCTCTGTTGAGCTGAGGTCAGCCAGCCCTAACTACTGCCTAGAAGCCTGGTCTCTAACATTCCAAGTGTACCCTAATCTTCTTAAGCGTCTAGCTCACTCATTCTCTGGCATGACCTGCCTCTATCTTAACGCCCACTAAGGGTCTCTCTCTACTTCATACAATCTAACAGCTTTTCCATATGTGCTATGGAGGAGCCCTATTTTATCAACTATCTCCATTCCCTCTACTTTGTTTCTAGCCTGTTCTTAATCCTGCACCCCTTCCCAGTGGAAAGTCAAATTGGCAGACATTTATATGCAGGGGAAAATCAGAAGTTACAATGGTGCTAAGGTTTCCAACTTTGAGGATTAGTTGGACAGCTGTGTTATTTTTTGAGATAGCAAACAAAAAGAAGAACAAGCCTTTGTAGGAATGAAGTCAGGTGTAGACGGATTAAGTTTTCCAACATCAAACTGATAGGCTGAGTGAATAGGCTCATATATTAATGTCAAGGATGAATTAAGGTTTAGAAGTCATCAGCATGAGAGTCACAATTAAAACCACAAGAGAAGCCAAAATCATGTAAGTAGAGAGCTCAGTATGGAACCCTAGGGCACCTCAAGATTAAGCAATTGGCAGAAAAGGAAGCACTCACAAGATGGAGGAGGAAAGTTCCGGCAGAGAAAAGAAAGAAGAGTGTCACAGAAACTAAGAGAACAGACAGTTTAAAGACTGAATGGGAGAGCAGCCCAACAAATCCAACAGAAAGCACTGTTGATATATAGACTGGATTCAGCTTTCATTAGGAAAAGCAACATGAAGGTCACACGTAACCATCAGAGCAGACACTACTGGTGCCTTGCCCACAACCCCTTGCCCTTACCGCTCTTGTGCTCAGCCCCACTTCCAGGTGCTAGCACTTGCCTTTCTTTTCCTGAGGGGTTATACCTTGCTGCTGCAGCCCACTTTGCTGTCTAATAAGCTAGATGTGTCAAAGAATAAATGCCCCCACCCTCAAAGCAGCATTGGCTGACTAATGACTGACAAGAACTGGTTATAAATATCCCAGTTCCTCCACCCCTCCGATGAGATAACTGATGCACATGTCTACACTATTCCCCAGGGATCCTCAGCAGGACTAACGCTCCAGGAACCCATGGTGACAATTGGTTAATGCTTTTTTTTTAATTGGCTCTTTCCCTTCCTTGTCTTACTTCCCACCTTCCCCTAGTGTCCCCTTCACCTCCCAAATAAATTTCTTGCCCTTGCATCATTACATCTGGAGGAATCTGCACGAGAGGAATTCCAGGATCAGGAAGTCCTATGGGAAGAAATCAGAACATGATTAATTGAAGAGCAAATGGGATTTGAGGAACTAAAGATGACGAGTTTACACTATTCATTTTTAAATTTGTATAAGGTAGAAAGAAAACTGGATAGGGCTAGATGTGAACACACAGTCAATATGAGAGAGCAAAACATGCTGAAATGCTAATGAGAAAGAGACAAGATACAGAGGCTGAAGTGGTCAAGCGGGGTAGATAAGTTGTGCAGCAAGACACCAAAGGAGACAAGAGGCAGGAAGATCACAGGGAGGGTGGGGGACTGGCCTCATCAGAAAACGAAGGCTTCATCTCCTGAAGCTGAGGAGAAGGATTTAAAGACAGATACATATTCTGATGAATGTGTGGGGGCTGGTGGAACCAGGACAGTCTGGGGAGTGGCTGGGGTGCATCCATTTGTGGTAGCACCAACCCACTAGGCTACAAAGCTTTCCCCAAACTGCTCAGCAGCTCTGTGCACACATGACCATGCTCAGCAGTTGAAAAACCAATGCAGGCAGGTTGTAAGCTTGATCTAGAATCGGGGATTTATAAAACGAGTGCTGAAGGAGGATGAGAGACAATTGGGTTAAGGCTATCAGAGAGGGAGTAGTTAACCATGTGGTCTGGACCAGGTAAGGACCTGTGACCAGGTAGAGGTTATTACACTGCAAAACAACATACAGCTCCCAGGACCGAAAGCCTCTCTGGCTAACCCAGGCCTCTGCAAAAGCATCTGCTTTGCGTACGCATTGTGATATAGGGACCACCAGGATGTATAAAGGCCTGCTCCCAGATAGGATAGACTATATGGCATACGTAGGGCAAGATTCAAGAGTTCAGTCACCCAAACTCATAAAAGCAATAATGCAACCTGAGGCACAGGCTGAACAGAAAGCAAAGAACTCAGGCCTTTTCCCTAGCTCTGCTGTGACTTGGAAAACTACAGCCTTCCAGGCTGCTTGTGTGCAGGGCTCAATTTAATAAAACACGCTGTGCAGAAAAAAAAATGAGTCAAAGGCACACACAGCACTGCCCCATATATGTGACTGACTGACTCCAAATTAACCACCCACAGCCACAGCAGTTTTCAAAGAACCACGAATTCCCCAGCTCCCAAAAGCAGAGCACTGAAACCAAAAGAGGCCCACAATATACCTGTTAAACACAAAGGCAATGACGACATTGTGAAATCCTAAAATCTTAGAATTGAGAGGACAGAATAAACTAAGAGGGAGATGCCTGGGTTTCCTTCTATACAATATTAAGAATGCTACCATGTTTAATCAGGATGCTGGAAATCATATAATCGGTTTCTAAGATTTCATCATTCATTGGTTTTTGAGAAGACCTATTCAAGGGAGTTAGGAACCCAATTAGGCCTTTGCCAAAATTATTTAACCTCTAAAAGCAATACCTCAGAAACAGCACCATTTCAGAAAGCAAACTGGTTTCAGAAAATCTTTTTTACTCTTTCTTCATGTGCAAGTTAGTAGCTCTGCTTAAGAGCAAATTTTTCCCATCAACCTGCCTCTCACTCCTTTGATTCAAAACAGTCAATCAGTACCAATAAAAGGAATAGGCAATATGGTGAAGAAGTGCCTCAAACACGTTACCTGAAGACCTTTGGAAATCTAAGAAGGAAAAATGAATATCTCAAGTAGGACTCAGATGGTGCATAAGTGAAGTCATGGGACATTATTAATGAGGCCTTTCAGATCCTCTGTTCCCAGGTAAGGGACCATGGCTGAGGAGAAAATAACAGCCTGTGAAGGCACCTTCTCTGATACCCACTGAGATTAGTCAACTGAAGGAGTCAAAGCACGCCAACACTAGGATATCTCCTAAGTTTAGGTTAGGGCCAGACAAATCTGTGGGTATGGTGAAGTTTGCTTTCATTGTCTTCTAACTCCTTTCCATGTCCTGCTTGAACTCCAGCCACCCAAAGCCACCATAGGTGACATGCCTTTTATACAATTAATTTCCTCTGTTTCATGTATTTTCTAACTACTTCCATATATCAATACTTACCTGTCCTAGGCCCCTTCTATTCAGGCATCTATAGAGGGTCTCAGTTAATGACTACGTAACCTGGTATACAACTAGCTATTAAAGTTTTAGTGACTAGTTACTTCCTTTACAAATTAAACTCTCCTAATTTTGTGCCTTTTTCATGTTTTCACTTTTGGTACCATAAATTTGTCACTTTCCATATTTCTTTACTTCATATCACAAATTATCTGAAATATTCATTTGTGGATAATTTAGGTCAGCGTTGCTCATTGTGTAGTCTGTGTGCTGTCTATGTAACTGTATCTTGTGGGGGTGAATGCCAGCTAAAAATGCAGATATCTGGGCCTTAGTAGTGACCAAAAAATCCACATTCTCTAGGGGCATCTTTAACATTCTCCCCCATTGACTATTCTTCCAACTAAATCAGTAAGCATCACATGACATCTACACACAGTAGATGCTATACAAGTGCTGGGTATCAGAGCAGACGTTAAGAATCTGAAATACAATGAACACCCACTACTAGCTTATAAACAGATTCAATTCCAAATAGTAAAGGGACTAAAAAGCAAGCATGTTGATATACCTTCAAAACAGTAGGAAAAAGAAATTGGCCAGGTATGTGTGTGTTGGGACAAGAACATAGAGGAAATCTCTGTACCTTCCCCTTAATTTTGCCGTGAAACTTAAACTGCTCTAAAAAAAAAAAAAAAAAAAAAAAAAAAAAAAAAAAAACAGGCCAAAGAGGCCAGGTGCAGTGGCTCATGCCTATAATCCCAGTACTTTTGGAGGCCGAGGCGGGTGGATCACAAGGTCAGGAATTCGAGACCAGAACCCCATCACTACTAAAAACAAAAAAAAAATTTAGCCAGGTGTGGTGGCAGGCCCCTGCAGTCCCAGATACTTGGGAGGCTGAAGCAGAAGAACGGCTTGAACCTGGGAAGCAGAGGTTGCAGTGAGCCGAGATCGCACCGCTGCACTCCAGCCTGGGCGATGGAATGAGACTCCATCTCAAAAAGAAGAAAAAATAAAATCTAAAGAAAAAAAACAAACTGGCCTACTAAAATAGGGTAGATAAATGTGTACCTCTGGCTCTCCTTTTCTGTCTACATGGGTCACCCTGCCTTTGCTGTCTACTTATCCTAGCCTAATGTCCCTTGTAAAGCCCCAAACACCTGTGGCAGAGCCAGTAATTCCCTGCTTATGGGTTTCATGGTCCAGAGTGCATGCATATTATGAGGACATTAGGACACGGATGCCTACACGATGACACCTTTCTCTTTTTTTTTTTTTTCCGAGACGGAGTCTTGCTCTGTCGCCAGGCTGGAGTGCAGTGGGGCAATCTAGGCTCACTGCAACCTCCGCCTCCTAGGTTCAAACGATTCTTCCGCCTCAGCCTCCCGAGTAGCTGGGACCAGAGGCGCACCATCAGGCCCTGCTAATTTTTTTTTGTATTTTTAGTAGAGACTGGGTTTCACCATGTTGGCCAGGATGGTCTCGATCTCTTGACCTCGTGATCCGCCCACCTCAGCCTCCCAAAGTGTTGGGATTACAGGGGTGAGCCACCGCGCCCAGCCGACACCTATCGTCTTATTTGAACAAGACATCTCCTGAATTTAGTCCTGGTGAATCCCACGCCGCGCGGCTGGCCCGCCGCCACAGCCCCCTCCCCCAGCACGGCATGCGGAACTCTTCCGGTGTGCAGTGGGGTCTGCCGAGTGCGTGGGTGATTGGCACTGCCGCTGAGGCTGACGTCAGATGAAGCGAGTCATCCGAAGACGGAGGGATGGTCCGCTGGATCATCACCGTCTCCTTTTACACACACGGATACTGGTCAGAGTCGCCATTCCTCCTCACCCTGAGGCACGGGCATGGAGGAACGCGCTTATTCAACCTGGCACCGCGGTCAGTCGTCTCAATGGACACAACTTCCCGTCCCATTAGACAGTGGACGCAACGGCCACGGCCTCCTGGAGCAGGCGCGAGAGCTCCGGGGGAAGCCAGGAGCCACACCCGGTATGTCAGCCGGAGGGGACTGGACGCAGGGAGCTGACGTCACAGGCTTGGCGACAAGGCGGAAGGGGCCGTGGGGACCGCCCCGTGTTAGTAAACGCAGGACACGGCTACTAACCTTAGGGCTGGGGGAGCACAAGGGAAGAGATGGTGTTACCAGAACCTAGGAGCTTTGACGGGGGACCCCCCGCGGCTGGCGCCCGGCCCTCGGACGGGGCTGCTGCGCGGCGATTGCTTGGCCTTCTGAGGGGGACGCTGCTTGGCGGGCGGCGGTCGGACCTCTGGGCGGGGGCGTGGCTGACGCTCTGACCTCGGAGGGGACCGTGGCTTGGCTGGCGCTCTGACCACCGCGGGGGGCGTAGCTGGCTGTTTCTTGGGCCTCTGAGGGGACGTGGCGCGGCGCCTGGTTCTGAGAGGGCCAAAAGAAGCTGGAGGCGGGAGCCTGGACGCTCCTCGGCTGCTTAAGCGACGCTGGCTGGAGCTGGAAACTGGCGGGAAGGCCCTGCTCCCCCACCCAGCTTCCGGTCGCCCTGGAACGCCTTCCGGGTCGGAGCCTGACCCCGAGCCGACCGCGGGAAGAGCGGGGTGCGCAGCGGGGAGGGCGGGCGGCTCACCTGGTCTTCTGGCAGGCGCAGCAGATCCAGTCCTCCTCCTTCTTCTGGTAGAAGCAGCCGCTCTTACAGATGCTGTATTTCCGATCCACTATCTCCTTCTTGGAGTTGAGGAAGGTGAACGGCGGGCAGCAGTGGATGCTGAAGTGCTCGGAGTACCTCTGGTTTTTGGAGAGTCTGGGACCCTCCTTGGCCGTTTTCTGACTCATCTCACTGGAAATCGCCGATGCAGGGAGGCGGGAGGAGACAGAAACGCGCATCAGGCGAGCGAGCCCGCTGCTCAGGAAGCCCACCCCATGCTGCTCCCGTAGTCCAGGGTAACATTCAGGGACGTCCTGCCCTGCGAGCAAAACCCTGCAGGACCAACTTCCCCGCAACTCCGTGGAAAGGAGCTCAACTGAGAGAGAGTTCATTTTCATTTGTGTATTTTTAAAAATCGTGTTTTCAGGGAGAAAAAGAAACTTGGGCTCTTGTTTTCCTTATGTGTTAGAGACCCATGTAAGACAGGAAAACGTTTAAAACATATCCTTGACTAAATAATATTCCAGAGCTAGGAAAAGCCTTTTCTCTAAAGAGAAAAAAAAAAACCAGCTTATTATTAAAACAATCATCATTCATGCAATAAAATACTACACAACAAGGAAAAAGAGCAAACTACTGACAACGTCAACACCTTTGACACCACAGATTTAATGTTGAACAAAAGAAAACAAGCTGTATAGCTGATTTTGTCTGAGATTCAAGAACAGGTAAAACTAATCGATGGTGCTAGAAATCAGAGCATAGTTGTATTTGAAGAAGGTGGGCTCTGACTCAGAAGGGGCAACAGGGGAGCTAGCAGGGGACTGAAAACGTTCCTTTTCGGAATGTGACAAACACAGAAATAGTCCTGCCTACCATTACAAAATGCCAAAGCCCACAGGGAATAGGTAACAATCAATCAACAAGAGTCTACATAGTTGATGGGCATAAACCGGATACTGACAATGTCTCTGCTCTCAGCAGACTCAGGGTCAAGTTGGAGACACAGATGTGCAGAATGTGATTACAAACAGTGTTATGTTGACCAATGCAGGTGTGTGCAAAGGTCAAGGAAAGCATGGAAAAGGGATGGATTCCTTGAAGACAGAACCAATAATCTGGGTTTTTAAGGACGAGTACAGAAAACTAAATAACACTGAGGGGATATTCTAATTTTTTCTTCAGTTAGTGTGGTTGTCTTCTGCTACGAATAGAAACGACAGCTGAGAAGCAGGTAGAATACAGTTACAAATACATTTTTTGGCACTTCTGTTTGTGATCTTCCAAATTATGTGTCATATCTGTTATGTAGATTAAAAATATTCTTTCCCAATATTTCACCTGCTTTTATCATGCAAAAATAATTAGTTTTATGTTTAAGTACCTTAGTTCTTATTAAAGGTTTTATATTTTTCCCAGGAAGTTTTCCCCATTCCATCAGCTTTTAAGATGCTCATGATGCCCCATTTTAAAAGAAAATCCTCTCTGGATCCTGCTCCCACGTCTTTTTGCTCCCCTATTACCTTCCTTTTTTATATAGGCCAGGTTCTTGAAAAGTTATTAATACTTTTTTCCTCCATCTTTACATCTCCCACTCACTCACTCATCAGTGCACCCCACTCTGGCTCCCGGTCCTTTCCTCCCAAGGAAAAATGGCTCTATGTAGCTCTCCATGGACCTCCGTGCTGCTAAACCAGTTGTCTTCATATTTGGTCTCTCTCCGTCTCAACTCTTACCTGTGACACCACATTCTAAATCTCCTTCTCTATCTTTAGCCTCTCCTTGTCCATTTCCATTATAGGCTCATCTGCTTTTGCCAAACCTTTAATTTTTTTAAATCCTAAACTTTTATAGTTATTTAAGGTGTAATAAAGACTAAATGATTAATGAAGTTACCTTCACCCATTTAATTTAACATTTATTTTATACTTTAGTTGTGCCTGGCACAGTGCTCGGTTCACGTGCTGGACACAAAGCTAAATCATGCTTAGTGCAGCCCCAAAGAAACTTATCCACCAGTGGAGATACAGGCAAGTGATTATAATGCATATAATATGCTAATGACCAGAAAACTCTCATTTACTGAGACTAAATAACTACAAGTCACTGAGATGAAGAAGGGGGTAGATCAGATAAGCATCCTGCTCACAGCTAGCTCACATTGTAGGTAGAGGAAGGTCCACAGACATCAGTAAGTGTGATACAAAGGCAGCATGCTCTAGAACATAAGAATGTGCTGGTGCAATGGCATGAAAAGTCACAGAAGAGAGGGCAATATGATGGGCTAGAGAACAAGGTAAAACTTCATGGGCAGAAGCATTTCATCTAGCTGAAGGTGAAGGCTTGGGAATGGCTGATACCTAAGCAGATACACAGAGGTGAATTGCATTACCCTGAGAGCCCTCATCGTGTCAGGGAGAGGTAATAGAGCCAGGACACAGGCAATGAGGCAGGACAAGAGTTACCTTTCACTGTGAAGTGTCTAGCCCGGGTGACTGGGAACACAGTCATGCTATCTGCTAATCAGAGGTCTAACTAGATGAGAAGGAGGGGGATCATCTTATTGGTCTGAGATACTGTGAGTTTAAAGAGCCAAGGACATCCATGAAGAAATGGGCACCCAAAACTCCGGACCTAAAGCTCTCATCTTGAGAGCCGTTCACCTCATGGAAGGGGGCACAACCTTGGGCATGGATCAGATATGTTCTCAGCGAGGAGTCAGGCAAGGGAAGGCTCCCAGGACAAGGACTGGACCTATCTTCAAGCTGCAGGAAGAAGGCATAACGGGTATTCAGAGAGGTAAGTTGAGTAGCAGTCTCCTAGGAGAGAAATTGCTGAATTTCCAAAGGAGGAGATGATCAGATATACTCAAAGGAGCCCTTTATCCAGACAGGTACGTATAGACCAGTGAGAAGTTGCAGTTGACTTATAGGGTCAGATTCATTGCAAAGACCCTAAACGTCTGCTAAGCCCTTTCCCAAGTCCTACATAGGTCACTAAGTTCAGCTAGAGTTTCTCCTCCCATGGGCAATAATGAAATGAAACACTTCAGGACTAACCTTCAAGAGTAATTTATTCAGGTGCCCAGCACATGGAGACTATGTTACTCAGCTTTTCACAGGCAACCCAGATGTCCCCAATTCCTCCAGCCTGCTAGGGTCACCTTTTCCCAAACGGCTCAGGCACCCATCACAAATAACAGAAAATCTAGCTCTTACCCCAACTTTTTAAGAAATAACTAATATGGGATAAGAAGGAGATCTGAAGTCCACTGTGACTCTGAATTCCTTCCCTAATTGAATTCTCAAATCCCATTCACTGCTCCCGCTGATGTGATGCCTGGGTTACTGTGTGCCCATCTGCACCCCTGCCCAGCCATCTTTTCCCCCGGCAGTTGGGGGGAAAGTTGTTTCTTACTCCGTGACAATTTCCCTCACTGTCTCCCCTGACCATGTCCGCCAGGGGGCAGCATCAGCTCTAGTTATCCATCAGCACGTGGTCATGAAAAAAGCAATTCTCTTCCCTGGAAGAACCCCGCCATTCCTAGCACAACCACCTGAAAATGCATCTTACTTTCAAAGTAATATTTTCTCCCTCCTTTAGTAAAATGTTTATATTTTTGAAAAGACTAGGCTCCTCTTTTCCCTGGTGTTGGGATACCTGGTTAAATGGTTCTATATACTGCCTCCCCCAACTGTTGGCCCCATGCCACCCTCCAATTTTAAACCACTAAGCCCCACATGCTAAACAAGAGGCATCGTTTCCTAACGCACCAGCATTGCTAGTAAATTCCTTGGAAATACAGGCTGTTAAATTAATTTTAGCCTAAAGCCACATCCTTACATATTTTAAGTTTCACCTAATGGTTTATTTGTACATAGTAAACTGTAACCTAACTGGGTGTGTACATTGTAACCCAGTCTTATACCAATCACAGAGCTTTGGCCAATGACAGAGCTTTGGCGAATCACAGCCAACTGTGTTCAAATAAGGAAAGTTCCAGCTGTAACCAGTCCAGCTGTTTCTGCACCTCACTTCCGGTTTCTATTTGTCACTTTCCTTTCTCTGTCTATCAGTGTTTTCTGACTGTGTGGCAGCCCTGGAGTCCTTCTGAACCTATTCTGGTTCTGGGGACCGTCTGATCTGTGAATTGTTCTTTGCTGAATTAAACTCTGTTAAATTGAATTTGTCTTATTAAAAGTTTTTCCTTTAATAAAGCAAATACAGCAAGAAGTAACAATTTACTGAGCACCATTGTGTATGGTTGTTTTGCATACTTTATCTCATTTTATAACATGGTGTTATCAACAAACTAAAGATGGAGAGTCTAAGGAACATGACTAAGTCCATAAGCCAGTAAGAGACAGCAAGGGATTTGAATACCTATCTGTGTGACCAGGTCCAACACTGCTTTGTGCTTCTTAAAGACTCAACCCTCCTCCCAAGAAATAGGAGTCCAGGTTCCAGGGCCAAACTAGACTTCGGGGGACTAGAGATGAACCCAGGGGTGGGATGAGGCTCAGAAATCCATGGGTCTATGTCCTAGGGTGAAAAAGACTGAAAGTTGGGGAAACAAATCACTCCAGAAGAGAAAGGTAGAGAATGGAGTTTGGAGCCTTCCCAACAATAAAGACCCTTCTGTAGCCAGAAGGGTCCCTGTCGGGGACTAGTAGTAAGCTGGGATGGGCCCTGAGGGAATGCGACCCACAGACACTTCTGCAGCTCGTCGCCTCCAGTCCGTTAGTGGATTTAAAAATATATGTTCACTGCTGAAACTTAGAAAACTCGGATGGATGAAAATAATACACCCAGTGCTGTGGCTCATACCTGTAATCCCAGCCCTTTGAGAGGCCAAGGCAGGCAGATCACTTGAGGTCAGGGGTTTGAGACCAGCTTGGTCAACACGGTTGAAACCCCTGTCTCTACTAAAAATATGAAAGTTAACCAGGTTGGGTGCGGTGGCTCGCGCCTGTAATCCCAGCAATTTGGGACGCCAAGGAGGGCAAATCACCTGAGGTTGAGAGTTCGAGACCAGCCTGACCAACATGGAGAAACCCATCTCTACTTAAAACACAAAATTAGCCAGCTAATTACAGGTGCATTCCTGTAATCCCAGCTACTCGGGAGGATGAGGCAGGAGAATCCCTTGAACCTGGGAGGCAGAGGTTGTGGTGAGCCGAGATCACATCACTGCAGTCCAGCCTGGGCAACAAGAGCAAAACTCCATCTCAAAAATAGATAAATAAATACAAATTAGCTGGGCGTGGTGATGGGCACCTGTAATCCCAGGTGCCAGGTACTTGGGAGGCTGAGGCAAAAGAATCGCTTGAATCTGGGAGGCAGAGTTTGCAGTGAGCCAAGACTGTGCCACTGCACTCCAGCCTGGGCAACACAGTGAGACTCAGTCTCAAAAAACAAAAAGAAAGAAAAAGAAAATAATACAAATTCCTAAATGCTTACCCATGGTTAGCCACTTGTAAAATATGTTAACTTTTTTCCTTTGAGAATATTTACATGTAAATATATAGTTAATAAAAAGTGGGACCACACCTTACACATTGTTCAAATTTATGTTGTTGAAAAAAATCATTCACTTTTCAAGTTCATATTATCTGTAGTGTTCTCTTACAGTTTTTAGAATCTGTAGTAAAATCTGTAATTATAATCCCCTTTATAGTTTATATTCTGTATTTGTATCTTCTCTCATTTTTCTTGAGTACTCTTGTCAGAAGTTATCTACTTCATTACTTTTTTCAAAAGTAAGGAAATTGTTTTCTTGTCTTTGTTCTTTTTTCCCGTAGTTTATTCATTTCTGTATGCACTTATAACTTCTTTTTTTCTTTTTTCTTTTCTTTGTTTTTTTCTTTTTGAGACAAAGTCTCACTCTGTAGCCCATTCTAGAGTGCAGTGGTGCAATCACAGCTTACTGCTGCCTCAATCACCTGGGCTCAAGCAGTCCTCCTGGCCCAGCCTCTCAAGTAGCTGGGACTACAGGTCCGTGCCACTACACCCAGCTTTTTTTTTTTTGCTCTGTAGAGACAGGATCTCCCTGGGCTCAAGTGATCCTCCCTCCTCAGACTCCCAAAGTGCTAGGATTATAGGTGTAAGCCACTGTGCCTGGCCTATAGTTTTTTTCTTCCATTTTCTTTATCTTTGTCTTCTTGCTTTTTCTTTCTTATTGAGTCAAATGCCTCATATGTGACTATAACCTTTTCCACTGTACAACTTTAGCTGCATAACACAAATTTTAATATAAAATGTTAATCTTCATTTTAATTATGGATGAGTTCTTCTTCTTGGATTCATCAGTTCTTACAAAATCTGTTGTAAAATTCCCAAATGTATGGAGTTATTTTTGTTACATTGACTTCTAGTTTTAACACAGTTAGAGAAAGCAGTCACTATGACAGTGGCTCCAGCAGTTGTACAAATTAGCTTTATGACCTTGTTCTATGTATGTTTGCAGACCGTGCATTTCTGGAAGCAATTTGGGATTATCTAGTGAGGACAAAAATGTGCACAAACTGTAGTCTAGTAGTTTACTCCTGGGTGCAGCAGCAATCTTGGACCACAGCTCAACCTCACAGGTGAAGCCACTTCCTGTGAGGTGGTAGAGAAAAAGACTGGAGGAGCCTGAATCCTGGAGGACTGTGGAGTTTGCTGCTTCAGGCCTTGACTCTTGAACTCTGAACACCTTTTACATGAGAGACAAACTTTCGCCTTGTGTAAACCACTATTATGTCAGCTACAATTAACCAAATACGTTCCTAACTGGTACACTCGGTTCCTGTAACAGTAATAATACTTAATTCAGGGGGCCTTTGAAATATGAAATGAAATAAATAAAAAATGAACCTAGCACTGTAACTAATGTAAATAACTTGCTTAATAAATTCTATTTTCCTTTCGCTGATGAGAATTCATTCAAATGACCTGTCTAATTCTACTGAATTTTTTAGACACACTCTATCTCTGATGATACTTAAGCATTAATCACATCTTTATTTACTTTACTGGCTAAAAACAAATTACAAACACCACATGACGTTTTCACAAAGCATACCACCTAATTGCAAGCAAAGATGATTATGAGCTCTCTGACAGGATGAAGAAAAAAATAACCAAATTTGAAATTGTAAAAGATAATCTTTCCAGGCTTTCCAGATGTTTCCATATAATCTAAAACTAAAGAGAAGAGAAAAGTGAAGCAAGCATTCAAAGAAGGAGAAGAAAGCTAATGGAAGGATCCAAAGAAAGGAGAACAAAAACCTCTCCGCCATTTACTGAGCACCTAGGATGCTCCATATACTTTATACTAACATTTGTGATTCCCCAAAACAACCCTCCAGGTAGTTCCTACTATCTCCATTTTACAGATGAGGAAATTGAGGCCAGAAGAATTTAAGTAAAATCCACAACATCATACAATAATAATTTTAAAATAGCAAACTCCTAATGGTTAATATGACTCGTAGAGTGCCTAATATCCACTCTCCCCTTATTCAGTAACAAACCTTGATTTTGTTTGGCCGTGCTATATGCCTGGTTTAGTCTATACAACTCCCCCATATGACCACATTCTAGTCAATAAAAGGTAGGCAAAACGTCTATGGGAAGATGATCTTTCTTTAATAACAAGGCATTTAATTCAAGAAGGAACCCTCCTCTGGTAAGTGCATTCAGCCCAACCCAATCATTCCTAGCCCCTAAGAGACAAGATTATCTCAAGCCTTTGGAACTTGTCCATAGGGCGCCTTCCTCTGTCTTTTACCACTCAACAATTGCACAGCAAATACCTCCATTGCCTTAAGGTTCAGCTCAAAGTCACGACACTCCTTGTGGAGCCTTTCCAGATCTTTCCCTTCCCCCAGAGAGTAATGATCATGCCTCCTTCCTTTGTGTCCTGTGAATAATTCTAGGGAAGCATCTAGAAACTTCAGTGCTACCCTTACTGTTTCACTGTCTCCTTCAATTTGTTGTCCATAAGCCTCATTCAGTGCCTGATTCAAAACGGGTGTTCAGAGGATGTTTGATTAAAAATGAGGGAATGAACAAAGGGTGTCCTTCACAACAGCGGCAGAGCCCTTAGCCTCTCACTCCCTGTCCCCAGATGCTCTCTAGCAGCCCCGTGTTTCATCGGGGACTCTGCTCGGGTTCAGGTAAAAATGTCTGCTCAACAGAGGAAAGGACCTAACTAACCTTGAAAGTTCTAAAACTGGGCTCTTTAGGGGAAAAAATACACTGTACCTTTTTCTAATTTGTGCAAATTAATTAGCAAGCTTTAATCACTACATACACATTTCACTACACGTCCTAGAGATGGCATTAAGATCTATGTAACCACCAGTGTCACAGCCTTGCCATTCCCTAAAGAGGCTGGAAGTAGAAATTAAAATCATGAGTACAAAGTGGATTTTTTGCCCTTCTTCCCATCCTTCCTCCTTTCTTTCTATCATCTTTTCTGAGAAAGCAGTGGGATGTGGCATAATCGTGTCATGAAAGCCGCAGGTGGCCCTCAGTTCTGGGCATCCTCTGGAAAGGAAAGACAATGCAAGTGGTAAGCTGACACACTGCAGCCCACATCCCCTTCATATCTGCACGGCATCACAGGAAATCAGACATGTAAATGGGTATAGAGTTGGCAGAATGAAGGGTAGATGTAGGTCTCTATTTTGATAGCAGAATAGTTTTTCAGTTCTTTCACTCAACTCCCTCAGAACCATAAGCAAGGGTCTGCTCTTCTCTTGGTATGAAGAACTCAACATGGGAAGAGTATGAGACAAGCTTCTACCTTCACTATCCACCAGGACCTGAACCCTATGTGAGACCAACACGCTGGCTTTACCCATCAAAACTCCACAGGAAAATAATGATCAGGCTCCAGATCTATTATGTGAATTAAGGAATGAAATGTTTAATATATACTGAAGAAGAGAACTTCAGGTTAATAAAGAATGCAACAAATTTCAAATTTATTCAAATTGAGATTGATTTTACTTAAAAAAAAAAAAAAACTTTTTTATTTCTCTGTAATTGTAGAATTCATGTGATATTACAAGCCCATCCCATGATGAATATTGGCTGAGAAAGAATGTGGAACAGAGAGAGCAACCAAAACTCTAAATTTATAGTGCCTTGATCACTTTTAGTTGAGACCGTCCCTTCTTACTTTGTAGTCAGAGTTCAGTTCCCTAACACGACTATTTCTCACCTCCCTCTCTTCCTTCTCAAGGTGGATAAGGGTATGAGAAAGCTGAGTATCTTCATGGCAGTGAAGGAAGGGGTGGCTGTCTGGGTGGTGTCCTTCTCTGCTGGGCTCTGCCGTGGGACGCCTCATCTGGTCTCACCCGCCTTTTAGCATAAATGACACACATTGCTACTGACCACTTGATCCAACCAAAGCCACTGATCACCAGGCTCCTGACTCAGTAACCTCCTATTCTGGTCCAGCTGTCCTCCCAGCTCCTTCACATCTATTTGAGGAAATGTTTGGTTTCCATGCGTTATAAGTGGAGAAACAAGAGCATTATTCTGGGCCATTGGCTTAGACAGCCTCCCAGCCAAAGCTGTGCAGTCACTCATAGTCATGCTGGATGAGGCTGAGGGCAGCCTTTTCCAGAGGCTTGCAGTGCCCCCACTACACTGTTCCTGGTAAAGTGTGTCACTGCCCCTCATACACACACCAACAACTTCAGACCTATCTGGATGATTCTACCACACCATACCACATCCCCCACCAGGGTATCGAGGTTTCACCTAGACAAAAGAGAAAACAAACGTCTGTCTCCTTAGCTTCCTCTCTCTCTTTCTCTCTGCTTTCCCGCTCTTCTTTGGGCTAGAAAGATTCTTCTTTCTGCTTTCTCCTTCAGTCTGGCAAAGACTCAGCCTCTAGCATATCCTATTTTCACCTCCAGGCACCAAACCTGGGGCTCAGCTCTCTTTGCAGAAAGGACGTGCATTTACACCATAGAGGAAGCTCGATGATCTGAGTTGTCTGGCTTGATTCTTGGTATGTGAGCTGCCAGACCATGTGAAATTAAGGATTACAAAAACCAAAAATATGTTATTTTACTATTTGCTAAATCACATCCATTGAGAAGTATAAGTTATTAACAACAGCAAATAATAGTGCTATTGATTGAGAGCTCCCTGTGAGTCGGGCACTATTCCAAGCTCATGACATTTATTAATCTATTTAACCCTGGTAATAATCCTAGGAGGTAGAATACATGTATCCTTATTTTACAGACGAAGAAACTGAGGCCCAGAGAAGGTAAGCAAATAAGAATCAGCACAACTTACAAGTGACTGGTGAGATCAATTGTCTGTTATAATCTGTACCACCCTGTCCATGCAGGGGAGACGGGGCCTCAGTGATATCATCAACTGGTCACTCACAGTCCAGAGGATGACATCACTGTGACATGCCTGACATTAGAGAGAGGTGAAGACAGTTATAATAAATTACCTATCCCAAGCCTCATTCTTTGTTCCCATTTTAAGGAACAGAATGGAAGAGTTTGCTTGAATGACCTAAGTATGCTCTCCACAGGACACAGAATCCCCCCAGAAATTCACAGAGTAGAGAAGACTTGAGCAAATGAGGTCGTGTTTCTCCTAAGCCTTCCCTTTCCTTTACGTATCCTAATTCTTTCTAGTACATGGCTGCAATTTCTCAAAATCCGCACCATCCCCCCACCCATGCCTTCAATTGATTAGAAAAAAAAAAAACTGAGGAAAAGGCCGAGTGCAGTGGCTCACACTTGTAATCCTAGCGCTTCAGGAGGCTGAGGTGGGCAGATCAACAGAGGTCAGGCATTCAAGATCAGTCTGGCCAACATGGTGAAACCCATCGCTACTAAAAGTACAAGAATTAGCCACGCATGGTGGTGCGCGCCTGTAATCCCAGCTACTTGGGAGCTTGAGGCATGAGAATTGTTTGAGCCCAGAAGGCAGAGGTGGCAGTGAGTTGAGATCACGTCACTGCACTACAGCCTGGGCTACAAAGGGGGACTCTGTCTCAAAAACATGAAAAAATTGCAAGAAAGAGATGGAAGTAACTTGGAATTACAATTTTCATAAATTGGTTTTAAGAACAAGATGAAGTGTCAACATTTAAAATACTGAATTATTTCAAAGCATGAAGAATTAACTTTAAGTCTTAAAATATTTATAAATCTTCAATGAGTTTTTTATAAACCTTGCCTCCATTTCACAATTTAATATTTACTCTCTAAATATCAATGTCCTTGAGAGCAATAAAATTTCTTAACCTTTCATTCTATGAAGAGAAACAAAAATAAAGTATATTTTCAGTAAGAAAGTAATAATATGAATGGAAAATTGTAAGTGGAATTTTACTTACCGATGAGGACAGGGGGAGAATAGTAAGAGAATCCCAAACTTAATTTCTGCATATTCTCCAGAAACAGGAGTGGTAAAGAAATTACCAAAACAGAAAAAGTGAAGCACTCGTTATTCTGTATCTTTCTTAAAGCCAGCCTAACTTATTAAAGAAGAGAAGATGAGTGGGGAGATCCTGCATAGTTGTAAAATATGCAAATACAATGTAAGCAGTAAGGATTTGTTATTTGTTAATATTCCTATAATTAGTTAATTAAAGAAATATTAGGTAGTCATTTGAAGACCAACTGAATATTAGCTATCCATTTTTAAAGATACTTATGAAGAAGCTGTACTGACATAAGAAAATACCTCTATTAATATAAACTAAAAGCAGCAGTAAGCTAGGTCATTAATTATATGGCAGAAACTTGGGGTGGCCAGCCATCCCAGCTGAAGCCAGTTAAGAGTTAATGTGGAAATCAGCTAGAGAGAACCTACAGCTCCCTCTGTTACCCTCAGACACCTCCAGAGGTAGCACCCTCACCAGGGGCTGGGCCAGAAGCCAGGGGGAGAACCGTACACCCAGATCCTGCCTTGAATAGGTGAGATATTAGTACCCTGGAGAGCAATTCTTGGTGCTAATTTTAAGGCTGACAAGGATCCTCTGAACAGTAGATAGGAGCTGCTGAGACAACTTATTTATGAGCACAATAGACCCCACTGACAGGAAAGGCAGAAAGGCAGATGACATCAGGCTATATGTGCAAAGAACATACACATAAGATGACTGAAGGTAGATGCAGCCAAATACAATACTAACAGTCATCCATTTGAAGATTTATTGAGTACATTTAAGTAATGAACAAGACAAAGAAGCTCCCTATGCTCACAGAGCTTAGGGTACAGAGAAGAAGACATTAACAGACCTTTTACCCCATGAGTAGTATATCCAATGTACAACAGAAATGTGATTAAGGCTCTAAAACGAAGGAACTGGGTGGCAGGAAACAACATAGCAATGAGACAAATTTAGATTGGAGGGCTAAGGAAGGATTCCTGAAGAAATGCAATTAACTTGAGATCAAAAAGATACAGGGGAGCCATCCATACATGAGGGAGAAAACAGTTCCAGAAAGAGGCCTTGAGACTTGATGTGCCCAAGAAACCAGAGAACAGGGTGGCCGGAGCACAGTCAGATAGGGAACATCGAGGTTAGGGCAAGGCATAAGCAAGACCAGGCAGGTGAGCTAAGGAATGGGAGACATATGAAGGTGTTGAAAGGTCTTGACTAAAGGAGATAAATCTTCATATTTAGGTTCCATGAAGAACACTCAAGCTCCTTGCAACATAGATTGGAAGTAAGCAGGAGTGGAATCTGGAAAAGAGACTTTAACGAGGGCATTGGCAATGGAGGTGGATTTTAGAGGCAAAATTAATAGAACATGAGGACAGACTGAATGTGCAATTTGTTGGAAAGGATAAGGTAAGGATGACTGTCAGACCTACGACTTAGGCAGTGCCCAACGAAGCAATTTACTGAGGTGGAGAAGGCTGAGGGGAAAAGTTAAGAGTACAGTTTTGGACATTTATGTATTCAACAAATATTAATTGAGCACCTACTATGTTCCAAACAGGTTAAGCCTGAGATGCTTCTAAAGGTCTAAGTGCTGATGATGCCACCTAATAGACTGGTCTTGGGAAGGTCAGGGTACAGCATGAATGAGAAAAGAAACCTAACAATGAATAGGACATGAAGTCACACTGAATGTCAGCAAGGAAGCACAGACATCCAGGATGTCTCCAAGAGAAGTTAGGTAGATGACCAATTATTTTTCTAAGGTGGGGGAATGATTTAAGGATGGGAGAAGAGAAGAATCAAGAGTTCAATCTTAGACACGTTCAGTCTGAGATATGTCTGAAACCTCCAAGTGTCTGTAAAAGGGAATGATTGGTCATGAGGATTGAGAAATCTCAAGAGAGAGGGGCAGAAATCATTTGAATTGTATTTGACATACAAATGAGATTTACAGCCAAGGGAACATATGAGAACACCCAGGGAGACAGGGAGTATGGAAAAAATAATAACTGAAAAAAAATTTATTCACAATAGCAACAAGAATCCTGAAATACCTATAAATAAATCAAAAACTAAAATGTATGGATTGTTTTGAGAAAAAAAATCAAAACTTCAGTGAAAGTATAAGCATGTGTCAATAAATAGAAGGAAAAATTATCCATAGATAGAAAAAATATTTATCATAAAGATGTAAAATTTTCCAAAGTGAATTCATAACTTCATGCATTTCCTACTAAAATCACCAGTGGTCTTTTGTGGTACATGATAATCTGATTGGATGGAAGAGCAAAGCACCAAGAATCAAAGGACTAAGAAAAGTCTGAAAAAAATGGCAGGACTTTTCACACCAGATATCCAAACACATTACTAAGCAATAGTAATTAAAATAGTGTGGCATTGCCCAGAAATAGACAAGTGAAACAGTGGGGTCAAAAATAGAATTCAGAAACACATTCATATTAACAAGAGAACTTGATATATGATAGGGATGTTATTATAAATAGGTAGGGGGCAGATGAATTCTTCAACAAATTTGTTGATTTTTATCAACAAATAATGTTTATAAAATTAACTTGCAAGGAAATATGATTACATCAAAATTTAAAACTACCAGCTGGGCATGGTAACTCATGCCTGTAATCCCAGTACTTTGGGAAGCTGAGGCAGAATCAGTTGAGGCTCAGGCTGGAGTTTGAGACCAGCCTGAGCATCATAGCAAGACTATCCCTACAATTTTTTTTTAATTAGCCGGCCATGATGTCACATGCCTGTAGTCCAGCTACTCAGAAGACTGAGATGAAAAGATCCCTTGAGCCTGGAAGTTGGAGGTTGCAGTGAGCTGTGATCACACCACTGCACTCTAGCCTGGGTCGCAAAGCTAGACTCCATCTCAAAAAAAAAAAAAAAAAAAATTAAAAAAAAACTACTGTACATCAAAAGACACAATAAACATAGTCAAAAGTTAAGCAAAACTAGGAGAATGTAACACATATCGTATACAAAGAATTCCTATCCAAAATCTTTAAAGAACTCCCACAAATCATTAAGAAAAAAAAACCCAAAAGAAAATTTGGCAAATCATGTGAAAAGGCAATTTACAGAGAAGGAAGTCACAGATGATCCATAAGCATATGAAAATACATTCAAACTCATCAATTATCAAAAAGACACAGATATAACAATTGATACTATTCTACAAGAATCAGATGGGTAAAAGTTAAATAGCCTGACATGAAGAGAGTCCATAGACAAACAGGAACTCTCACACACAGCTGGTGAAGAGCCACTTCGGAGGGCAAGCTGTAAGTATGGTATGTACTTCCACACTATACACTACACATATACTACACATATGTATAGTAGCATGGATCACAACAGAAGGGGCATTTTTATTTATTGTATTTTATTTAATATAGTTGGGAAATTACCCTAAATAAAGACAAGATGAAATTAGAACAAACATCCTAGAAAAAAATTATAATAGCAAACAAGTGGAATGAGATACAAACCAGGCACTGTTCAAGGGCTTTGTGTATTTAACTCATTTCATCCCCATAACCTCATAATAGCCCTGTTTTGCAAATGAGAGATTCAGAGAAGTCAGATAACTCAACAAAGACCACAGAGTTAGTAAATGGAGTCCCAGGAGCTCAACCAAGATAAACTAGAATGTATTCCTAACCCTGACACCATGCTCCTTCTAACACAGCAAACATGAACAGGAAAAAAGCAAATCATAAAGACTACATTATAGAATAAAAAGTTGTATATTTTACACAACTATTATTATACAACTATTATTATACAAATATACATATTATACAACTATTCTATAATACTTTATAGAATAAAAAGTTGTATATTTTATACAACTTGAAGTTACAAGTTAAAAGACCAGTGATTGTAGAGAAGAAAATATACCATCATACGAATATATAGTTTTAGTAACCAGGATGTTTACATTAAGAACAAACTATCAATCAAAAAAAAAAAGTAGACAAATAGGGAAATAATAGAAAAAGAGGTATATTTTATAGCTAGCAATCATATTACAAATATTCTTAACTAGGAAGTATTCAGAGAAAGGCAAAGGACAGCAAGGAAGCGTTGTTTGTATCCATCCCGATTGGTCCTCAGAAACAGGAAGAAATGACGTCAGGCAGAGGGTGGGGAAAGCAGCCAATCAGAGGCACTGGCGAGGGAGGTGGGTCCATTCAACCACCATTGATTGGACTTGCGCTTGGTGCGAGGAATGCTCACAGGCCAGGGAGCCCCCG
This sequence comes from Sapajus apella, assembly GCF_009761245.1. Lineage (NCBI taxonomy): Eukaryota > Metazoa > Chordata > Mammalia > Primates > Cebidae > Sapajus > Sapajus apella. Next base: position 58,620,988 of record NW_022436944.1, on the reverse strand, counting down.
GCTGGCAGAAGGAGCCTACGACTCCCTGCAAGCGAGGCGTGCACACGAGTGCTTCTGCAACAGCTACTTTGGAATAATAACTGGGGGTCCAGAGATTCCATTCCTGGTCCAGGTTTTCACATATGCCTAACCACAGCCTTCCAAAACTGCTCAGCCCCAACTCCTTATCTGTGATAAAAATTGTCAACGTTTCCTGAAGAGTAATTGTATTCCACATTCCCCAGCTCCCTCAGAGACCTTTAGTAATCTCTAAAACCTTGCTAATCCTCTCAGGCCAGAGGCTGACCCTTTCCTCTGAGTGTAGATTTACACAGTACAAGACAACGGTTTCTGTGTTCATCAGTCCACAGCAGCAAAAACACAAAAAGGTAGAACCCGAAGGTTGGTTGTAATGACTACATGCTGTCTCTAAGGATGTCATTATCTGTCCTTGTTTATCCATTTGTCTCCATGACAATGATTATGTTTACAAATTAGGACAATGAATATTGAACAGATTGTGGGTGACAATCCAGTGCCAGGTAATGGAAAATTTCATACACATATTTATTTGGAATCTGGGTGCTTTTCGACAGAAAGCAGCAAGATGCCAAAATCTAATACTGATGTGGGGATCTGCCAAGACTATGAAAAAATAAAGGAATAAGAGGGTCCTAATTATTTTGAAGGCCCATGCAAGGACACAAAATAAAGCCATGTTAAGTGCCCTCATTATTTTGCTTTGTTTTAGGCAGCAAGGACAAACTAAGGTGGTCCAAGAACCACACTGCCCACCTGCAGCTGTCTCATAAAGTTGTGCAAAAGTCCTTTCTGATGAACAAACTCTACCTGCCTCCAGCTATTCTAAGGGAAAGGAAAAGGTGTGTGACCTAAGGTTATTATCTTTAGCACACAGATAATTTATTTAGCAACTATTTCAAGAGTAAAACCTTCACTTATTATAGCGGGGACAGATAAACATTCAAGAAGTACAGTAGCTTTCTAAATGTTATATAAATAACATGATATCCTTCAGTTTCTTGTGTCTAAAATTATACAGTACATGGTTTTAGTTTATGGACACTCAAATTTACCCTGGAATTTTATGTGGATGAGTATTCCTACAATTTTCTACAGGCTGAGTGGACAGGCGCGTCCAGCTGGTCTCTCCGTTTATTTGCCGGCCAGCCCTGACTCTAGACTCACTTTTCCCTTAGCTATCCTCCACATTGCCACAGAGATGATGCAAAATTGACTACATCTGTCCCTACTCGAAAACTTCAAGTGTCACCTGAGTTACAGAACCAAGTCCTTGCTTCTCAATTAATATGGCACATAGACCCCTCATGGTTTGGTCTCTGTCCTTCACCTCCCACACCACTTCTTGCTGGTACAGGCCAGAAGCATTATCCTGTGATCAGAAGATGTACTTTTGAGTATTTATTTCCTTTCCCTGGAATGCCTTTCTCCATCCTTAACAACCCAGCTGAGGTCTTGCCTCATCAGGATTTGATCTTTCAAAATGATTTGTCCTTCTCTGGGCCATCTTTATAACTTGTACATACTTCTATTTGTGGAATACAGTATCATAACATAGCTATATGTCTGTGATCTCAGCGTGAGCTCTTTGAGGACAGAGTTTCTGTCTGAATCCTCAGGGTTCTATTGCACCATCCACTCAATGAATGAACGCTGACACGGATTGAATTGAAAGTGCCTTAAAAATCCCCAGGTGCTTCTGTCCCCTGGGATGTTATGTAGGAATTGGTACTTTAAAAATTAACGTTTTAGCATAAAATGGTCTCTCCATAGAAAGTATTATAATTTCAAAGAGTACTAAGTTTTACAATTATTTGGCTTTCTTAATCCAGTGTTTGTCATGTAAGAAATAGAGAAATAAGGATGATATGTTTCCCCCTATGAAAATGGTGGGATTTCGAATGTACATATATGTAGGTTAAACAAATCCTCTTATAGTTCTTTCCTGAACTATGGAGAAGATAACTAATCTCCCGAATCATATTATTGTGGGTTTTTTTGTTTGTTTGTTTTTTGTTTTTGAGACAGAGTCTCGTTCTGTCACCAGGCTGGAATGCAGTGGCGTGATCTCGGCTCACTGCAACCTCTGCCTCCCAGGTTCAAGTGATTCCCCTGCCTCAGCCTCCCTAGTAGCTGGGACTACAGGCATGCACCACCGTGCCTGAATTTTAGTATTTTACTAGAGGTGGGGTTTCACCATGTCAGCCAGGATGGGCTCGATTTCTTGACCTCGTGATCTGCCCACCTGGATCTTCCAACGTGCTGGGATTACAGGCGTGAGCCACCATGCCCGGCCCCTAATTGTATTGTTTTACAGAAAAACCTAAATGATCTTTGGTCATAGCAGCGGAGTTAAGAAGAGAACTTAGATTACCTGATGGGCTAATTTATTGCTCCACCTACAACTAGTGAACAGTGATAGCTTACCAAGCTGCTTTGGGTTTTCCAGGGGTTGGAAAGACAGACCTCTTCTTGGAGAGACAGAGAAGAGGCCAAGCCAGAGACAGAAGCTGAAATAAGCACTACATCGCTGACCACTGTATCCCCGGATTTTGTGTCCAAGACCATCATCTGGGTCACACAATGGCAATTACACTAGTCGACTTCCTTGGCTAAGTGAAACGCCACTTATCTCTGTTTCATTTTGCAATCTCTCCGCCTCCATCTTTATATTTTCCATGTTGTATTAAAACCATTCATCCATTCAAAAAAGCAGTCACTGAGCATATATGATGAGCCAAACAGTGTTAGCCCCGACCATATGGCAATGAACAAAGACCCTGACCTCAGGGAGTGCACATCCTAGCAAGGAGGACGCACATTAAGCAAGTGTCATCTTTAGAAGTACTTGTTTGATTAGAGTTGTGACCAGTGCCTTCAAGGAAAAGCGCAGCTGGTAATGAGTCCATATAGATGAGGATCTTAACTAGGATAAAAGGTCAGGGAAGGTTTCTTGGAGGATAGGAGCTGAAGAGTGAGTCAATGTTATTGCAGCAGAGAGAGGAGCAGGCCTAGAGTGTTTGAGACAGAAGACTCTGAGTTGGGGTTGGGGGGGTACATCTGAGGACTTAGAAAAAAGCCAGTTCGACTGTAACAATGAATATAAAAAGGAGAGTGGATGGAGCAGGATGGGCTGGAGAGGAAACCAGAGGCTGAGGTGTGAATTGACATGCTTGGTAGATCAAAAAAATACTAGAAGGGAGGGAAATCCTGAATACACTGAAATATATTAAGTAGAAATGTGTCATAATCAGAGGTGCATTTTTGTAAGCTCACCTCCACAGCTTTGAGGAAAATAGTTTCCATGGGCAAAGCCCATTCCAGGAAGCCATGTGAATATTGATGTTAGTGACAAAATACTCCAAGAGTAGAATTAAGACTTGGTAATTCATTGCACATAAGAAGTGGTAATGAGGAGGAATCAAGGGTATATCCAGGTATGTCGTTTGAGCAACTAGATGGGTGTTGAAAGTATCTGCTGGAGAAAGACAAAGTTTGGGGGGTAAACAGAAGCATGAGTTCACTTTTAATGCATCCAAGCTGAGGTGTTTGAAGGCTTCTAGATGAAGATGTCATGTGAATAGTTCAGAAGAGAAGTTTGCTCGAGATAGAATTTGAAAGTCACTGGAGTATAGGTGGCAACTAAAGCCATGAGAGTAGATGGGATTGCCTTGGTGGCTGAATGAGGTAAAAGAGAAACTAGGATCATGTGACACCATGAGAATCAAGGGGAAAGAGTATTTCAAAAGACAGAATAGTCAATTTGTAGAATGATTCTGAGAGGTGGCATGATATGAGGACTACAAGAGTACATTTGATTAAGTGGTATAAAAATAACTGGTGACTTTAGCAAGAGTTGATTCCATGGAGTGGCTGAAACAGAAGCTGAATTTGAGGGTTTATGGAGGGAATAGCGGCTAAAGATAGAAAAAGAAACTATAGGCAACTCAGCCCAGAGAGTTGAGAACAGTGGGAGAGACGCTAGTAGCTACAGAAGCATGTGGTTTGCAAAGGGTCCCTTGTGGGGCAGAAGGAGATGTTTGACTGGTTTGTTGAGACTTTTGTAGTAATGAGACAAATTGGAGCATGCATAGGTGCTAATAGGAAGTAGAAAGGAAGAAATTGAAATAAAATCAGAAAGAGAAGAAATAATTAATATTCTTGAGAAAAACCTGAGGAGCTAGAGTGCAGAGCACATGCAAAACGGTTGGCCTTTGTTAGAAGACAAAAAACTTTTGACTATATGAAGTCTCCATCTAATGGTTTCCATTTTTCCAGTGAAATGGAAAAATGCTGAGAATAAGAGCGTTGGAGACGTGAGAGGAATAGGATAGGTTTAAAAGAGATTTTGTAGAAACTAGGAGACCGGTCACTTTTGAGATTCTAGTTGAGGTCACTGACCATTAATTTGCAGAAATACAAATCTGCTCCATTCTGTTTTTCTTCAGTTTTTCTTAGCAACCTGGGTGTAGACATAGAGAAGATAGACGGGTTCATCGGGGTGGAAATTGCTGGACAATTTGCAAGAGTTGAACTGAAGTAATGGATCTTAGAATCTATCAGTAATACAAAGAAAACAGAAGGTAGAAAAAGGTGTTAGATGAATGGATAGGCAAATGAATGGGAGATGAAAGGGCAAGTCAACTAGAAGCGCCTAGTGAAAGAAGAGTTATAATGGCATACGTATGACAAGTGAAAAGAAAGGAAGATTGTGAGTGAGATACTGGATGTTTTTTGCACTGTTTGGTTGATGGAGTAGTTTCCAGTATGGACAGTGGTCACAGAAAGACAATAGATGGATGAGCAGAGTGGCTAATTCACTGGAGTGGTGAATAGTTTATTCAAGTAAATAGTAAAGTCACCTAAGTGGAGAGCGAGTGGGCAGCCCAGCAACACCCCATCAGCTAAGGAGGAGGTGTGACTTGGAAGCCCGGTGAAGGCTGCGCAGGAATGGAGCACAAGCTTCAAAATGCAGAGCTTTAACTAGAGGGTGAAGGCGTAGTGCCCTGAAAGTGGCAACACGGGGACACCGACCCCACTCTCAAGTCTGGAGCTACCTGGAGTGTAACGTGGTCCCTATTTGAGAGGCCAACAGATGAAGCCTTGTTCTCAGAGAACTGGCTGGACTCAGCTAACACAAAAAGATGGAAGGGCTCTCCCACCGAGAGTTCAAGAATCTAAAGGCAGGAAGACGTTTATCATAGAATGGCTGTTCCACTGTGCATGGTATGTGGGTTTGTCAAATGCAAACACACAGTGGCTTGGGTCATAGTCTCTCTGAGGAAGAGAAAATTCTTTTATATTTCTACTCCCAGAACCTAGAATACGGTGAGCCACCTTGACATACTAAACAAGTGTTTAACTCTTACTGAAAATTTGATTACTCATTCTTTTGCTGATTCTGCATTCTACTGTGACATTCTGAATACCAGTCATCATTATGCAAAAATGTAGATGCAGATCCAAAAGCCTGTAAGAAATCATTTGTACCTGTATTTTCATCCGTACACATCTGCTGATTAGATCTCTCTTAGGAGCTTGTCTTGGTATCATTTGCTTCTTTTTTTTTCCTAAAAGTGAAGCAACAGGATATGCTCTGGTTAATATAGTGTTTTGGTTACTCAGGTTGCAGTTAATTCAAGTGGGTTACACATGGAGCTTCACTCTCACAATGCTAGGGAGGGTCATGACATTTGATCTAGATGCCATCTGCCAGCTGAGGGATGGGGGAAAGAATAGTCACAAAATCACATGTAAACTTTTAAAAACCGCCTTAACATTATACAGAAAAAAATGCTATATGTCCAGTTAATTCACTGTCATTATGTAAAAAATATGCAGCTCTTTTTTCATTTCTCCTAGTAAATTTGAGCTCTATTAGCCTAATTTTTGCTTATAAACTTGATAAATGAAATTCCAGAGTCTGGCTCTAAAAATACAAATCTTCACATCATGCCAAGAAAGGAGCTTAAGGAATATCCTCCTCCTTTTCTACAGCTCTAGAGATGTGTTTTTGGTGCTGTGAATTACATTTAAAAACCTAATTTGATAAAGCATTAAATTGAGAACTTCCAGAGGATGTCAATCTGTTTTCCTGTGAAATATGGAAGTTTATGTGACTATTCATAACTCTTTGTCCTATTCCATATATATATCAGATCTTGGAAGGGCTATTTGAACATAAAGGTCTTATAAGATTATGAAGATTCTAGACACAAAGATAGCCTCCAAAGGAACCCTGTAATTTTGATAGGTTCTCTTAGTTGATCATTTTTATTCTAGTAAGAATGATGTAATTGAAAACTTTGTGTAATTAACTATATAAATCTTTGTAAGAGTTTTAAGTAAAATCAGATAAGGCTCATAGCATGTTTATTTTCTCCACTCTGCTTGACAGAATAATTGAAATCTTATGAGTGTACAAACTTTCCTATTTAGAAAAGTGATCAGCGTTGGGTGCAGTGGCTCACACCTGTAATCCCAGCACTTTGGAAGGTCAAGGTGGGCAGATCATAAGGTCAGGAGTTCGAGACCAGCCTGGCCAAGATGGTGAAACCCAACTCTACTAAAAATACAAAAATTAGCTGGGCATGGTGGTGCATACCTCTAATTCCAGCTACTAGGGAGGCTGAGGCAGAAGAATTGCTTGAACCCGGGAGGTGGAGGTTGCAGTGAGCAGAGATCACACCACTGCACTCTAGCCTGGGTGACAGAGCAAGACTGTCTCAAAAGAAAATGATCAGTAATGATATAGCAGCCAAGTGTTGAATTTAAAGTCCTGCTGAAACAATAAAGCTGGAAAAATATACGGAAGAATTATTCTTAGGCACTGGATGTCAATCATTGCAGAACTATGATCCTTGAGGGAAAGGAAGCAAAGTAGTTAAACCCCACATTCATCCTGGGTTTTTCCATGAAGACATTTTTCAATCTTCTATCCAGGAAAAAGGAGTCCAAGGAGAGACAGGAAGAAACAGAGGTAGGAGTTAGGAGATGCTAAGACTGCAGGAATCTGGAAGCGTGGAGGGAGAGTAACAGACAGTAGGGAGCCACTTAGAACATATACAGTCATGTGTTGCTTAATCACAGAGATAAATTCTGAGAAATGAGTCATTAGGTAATGTTTTCATTGTACAAACATCATAGATGGTTTAGCTTACTACACACCTAGACTATGTGGTATAGCTTATTGCCCCAGGCTACAAACCTGTATAGCATGTTACTGTACTGAATACTGTAGGCAACTGTAACACAACAGTAATTTACGTATTTGCACACTGAAACATATCTAAAATAGAAAAGGAACATGGCCGGGCGCGGTGGCTCAAGCCTGTAATCCCAGCACTGTGGGAGGCCGAGGCGGGTGGATCACGAGGTCAAGAGATCGAGACCATCCTGGTCAACATGGTGAAACCCCGTCTCTACTAAAAATACAGAAAAAAATTAGCTGGGCATGGTGGCGCGTGCCTGTAATCCCAGCGACTCAGGAGGCTGAGGCAGGAGAATTGCCTGAACCTAGGAGGCGGAGGTTGCGGTGAGCCGAGATCGCGCCATTGCACTCCAGCCTGGGTAATAAGAGCGAAACTCCGTCTCAAAAAAAAAAAAAAAAA
>NW_022436944.1:58599306-58613260 GCF_009761245.1 Sapajus apella | reverse complement strand
GAGCGAAACTCCGTCTCAAAAAAAAAAAAAAAAAGAAAAAGAAAAGGAACAGTTAAATGCAGTATAAAAGATTTTAAATGGTATAGCTATATAGGGCGCTTATCATGAATGGAGCTTACAGACCCAAAAGTTGCTCTCGGTGAATCAGCAAATGAGTGGTGAGTAAATGTGAAGGGCTAGGACATTACAGAATACTACTGTAGACTTTATAAAGGCTGTACACTTAGGCCACACTGGAATTATTTTTTTTTATTTTTTCTTTCTTCAAAAACAATGTTAGCTTACTGTAACTTTTCACTTTATGCACTCACATTTTCTTAACTTTTTGACTCTTTTTTAATAACACTTAGCTTAAACACATTCTATAGCTGTAGAAAAGTATTTTCTCTTCATATTCTTATTCTATATGCTTTTTTCTAGTTTTAAAATTTTTATTTTTTACTTTTTAAACATTTTTGTTAAAAACTAAGACACAAGGCCGGGCGTGGTGGCTCAAGCCTGTAATCCCTGCACTTTGGGAGGCCGAGGCGGGTGGATCACGAGGTCAAGAGATCGAGACCATCCTGGTCAACGTGGTGAAACCCCGTCTCTACTAAAAATACAAAAAATTAGCTGGGCATGGTGGTGCGTGCCTGTAATCCCGGCTACTCAGGAGGCTGAGGCAGGAGAATTGCCTGAACCCAGGAGGCAGAGGTTGCGGTGAGCCGAGATCGCGCCATTGCACTCCAGCCTGGGTAACATGAGTGAAACTCCGTCTCAAAAAAAAAAAAAAAAAAAAAAAAAAAAAAAAAAAAAACTAAGACACAAACACACACATTAGCCTAGGCCTACAGAGGGTCAAGATTGTCAATATGACTGTCTTCTACCTCCACCTCTCATCCCACTGGAAGTTCTTCAGGGACAATAGTGGAGCTGTCATCTCCTATGACAACAATGTCTTCTTCGGGAACACCTCCTGAAGAACCTGCTTGAGGCTGTTTTACAGCTACCTTTTTTTAATACAAGTAAAAGGAGCACAATCTTTAGAAGAGGTAACACCCCAATAGCAAGGAATACACCTGATATGGCTTGGCTCTGTGTCCCCACCAAATCTCATGTTAAAATGCAATCTCCAGTGTTGGAGGTGGGGCCTGGTGGGAGGTGATTTGATCATGGTTTCTCATGAATGGTTTAGCACCATCCCCCTTGGTACTATCCTCACCATAGTGAGTGAGTTCTCCTGATATCTGGTGGCTTAAAAATGTGCAGCACCTCCTCCCTCCCTCCCTCCCTCTCTGTGTCTCTCTCTCTGTCTCTCTCTCCCACCCCCCCTTTTCTGTTTTCACCATCTGAAATGTCTAACTTCCCCTTTGCCTTCTTCGATGATTGGAAGTTTCCTGAGGCCTCCCCAGAAGCAGAAGCTGCTATGCTTCCTGTACAGCCTACAGAATCATGAACCAACTAAACTTCTTTCTTTATAAATTACCCGGTGTCAGGTATTTCTTTATAACAATGCAAGAATGAACTGACACAACAAGTAATACCCAAATTTTGTTTTTTAACTCCTTCAGAGTCCTAGGCTAGACTGGTAAATTGTCCGGTAAAAGGAACCATGGCTCACGGAGGAGGTGATTGGTTTCGGGCTGAGTCAGACAAAATACGAGTTAATCCTGGAACAAATTGTGATGTCAGAAAATGCTCAAAGAGGATAACAACATGTGAAAAGGGCATAGGAGCTAATCTGAAAGAGCTCCTACCAAAGTTATTTGAGCAAGAAGGTAAATAAAAATAGGATTGAATTATAAACCAAGGAATAAAATAAATATTGTTGGGCTTATACTGATATAAATGATAACTGAATAAATAAATGGAGTAGAAGAGATAATCTTCCTTAAAGAATCATTCCAATTAATAAATGTAGAAACAATAAAGGAAACAGAAAAGCACTATTAGAATACCACAATAATTTCTACAAGCATCATTGACTAATGGATGCTAAAATTAGTAAGTGAAAGTGTAAGGAGAAACACAGTATTTGCGTCATCTGAAAATATCCCTCCCAAAGAAATATCTACTAATTAAAAAGAAAACAATAATCACTTTAAAGTGGAGAAATCTGAAAAGCACCATCGTAGCCAAATGATCAAAGTTAGCATCACCACTAATAAGACAGGTCATTCCCCTTTATTCTCTGATATGTTACACATCATCTCCATGTAATTCTTTTCAATAATATATAACTTCAACCTAATCATGAGAAGACATCAGAAAAATTCAAATCGAAGGGCACTATACATAACCAACCAGTGTTTTTCAAAAGTCTCAAGGTCATGAAAGACACGGAAAAACTGAAGAACTGTCACAGTTTAGGGAAAACTGAAGAAACCTGATAACCAAATGCAATGCAGGATCCTGGATTAGCGCCTGACAGAAAAAGGACATTAGCGGTAAAACTTGTAAAATGTGAATAGAGTCTATAGTTAATTAATAATGTATCAGTGTTAATTTATTAGTTTTATTAGTTGTGCTACACAGTTATGGAAGATGTTAACATTAAAGGAAGCCATGTAAAGGGCATGCTGTATTCGCAACGTGGGTAATATCACCTCCAAGAGATGAAAACTGGATCTTGAGGGGGGTAAAAAAAAAAAAAAAAACCTTAATCTTTTTATTTTGTTTTATTTTTATTTGTTTATTTGAGATGGAGTCTCACTCTGTCACCCAGGAGCGATCTTGGCTCACTGCAACCTCCGTCTCCTGGGTTCAACTGATTCTCCTGCCTCAGCCTCCGAATAGCTGGGACTACAGGTGTGTGCCACTACACCTGGCTAATTTTTTGGATATTTTTTTTAAATCTCAGACCTATGTGAGAATTCTCACTTTTTTATGTGCAAAGCACACATATATACAATACATAAACAGACATACTGAACATCTGTAGTATTAAAATTTCATGGAGACAGAGAAGCAGTTAGGGAAAAATGACTTCTTAGGGGATGTTGTGTATACTTTAGGTGTCATGGCCATGTATGGTCACATGCCACATAACCACATTTCAGTCAAAGAGGGATCATTTAAACAACGGCGGTCCCAGGAGATTATAATATTGTATTTTTACTGTATCTTCTCTATATTTAGACATACAAATATTTACCATTGTATTAAGTAGCCTGTACCATCTAGGTTCGTGTAAGTACACTATATGTTGTTCACACAATGACTAAATTGTCTAATGTCTCATTTCTGAGAATGTATCCTCGTTGTTAACAATACATCACTGTAATTCGAATCTGTTTCATTTAAGTTAATGCCATCCACATGTTTTTATTACAATAACTTACATAAACCATCAAGTGTCAGTGAGTGGAGTAGGAACTCTCAATTCCCTTGTTTGGAGCATTCAGAAAACCAGCCAAGTGAAGAAAAACAGAGCTAAAAACATACGTAGCTCCTGTCTCTCTGTGTTTCAGCCGTAATCAATTGTCTCAATGCCTTGTGGTTCCTTCTACCTTGGACATTTGCTAATAATATTTCTTTTTCCAGAAACACTCTCCCCAGCTCACTTTACTTGTGTAACAACTACCCAAGAATAGAACATTTCAAGTCAAAGATGCCTCCCTCCGTGAAAACGTTTGTAGCCACTTAGTCCGGATTAACTATCAAGCACCCTTATTACACAACCTTAGCGCTTCCTGTGCTGTTTCTCCTTTGCTTTTACGGGGTACAGTGTGATGTTTTGATACATATATTCTGTGGAAAATGATCATATTTTCTGTATTGCCTTTCGGGGTCAGCAAAGCCCCTCCCAGGGCCAGCTGATTCCTAGAGATAGCAAATGACTCCCCTGTGAGCTGCCATTTATATGCAAATCAGCCAATGCAGAGCCCAGATTCACCAACTACCTCCTTTATTGAGCTCTTACAAGTTGAACTAATATTCTTCTGCCCTTATCACTCCAGGACCAGATACCAGACAGCTCCTACACCTCAGAGCCCCATGAAATTATTCAAACTAGCCAATCTCAAACATACCTCTTCTGCTTACTCTGCCTAGCCCATTTCTCCCAACAAAAACCACAATAAAGGCTCTCACTTGAGCTTTTTCACCCTTACTCTTTCCTACTCCTGACCTAAGACCTTGGTGCTTCCCCATGTGGCTAGGTGGCCCTTCCCCATGTGCCCCCTCCTCCTGGGAGTGTTGAGAAAACACTGTCTTTTCAGTGGCAACCATCTCCTGATCTGGTTGGCTTCACCATGCCTGAACAAAAGCAAAATCACAAGTACTTTTTTTTTTTTTTTTTTTTTTTGAGACAGAGTCTCACTCTGTCACCAGGCTGGAGTGCAGTGGCACGATCTCAGCTCACTGTAACCTCCAACTCCCAGGTTCAAGTGATTCGCCTGCCTCAGTCTCCTGAGTAGCTGGTACTACAGGTGTGCACCACAATGCCCAGCTAATTTTTGTATTTTTAGTAGAGACAGGGTTTTACCATGCTGGCCAGGATGGTCTTGATTTCTTGACCTCATGACCCATCCCACTTGGCTTCCCAAAGCTCTGGGATTACAGGCATGAGCCACCACGCCCCACGACAAGTACATCTTAAAACAGGAAGATTCCTTACCCACCCAGAGCACAGCTGACACCAGGTATTTACCTAATGCTTTAAGGGTGACAGAAGCAACAGAAGCCAGAGTGGCCTGCACAGCCAATATAAGAAGTCACTCCTGGAGCCCACATGATGGGATCTAATCCTGGGGCCTAGTCCAGCCCAGCAGACTTCCAGGTTGTGGGACGCAGCTTAATCCCTATCCACAAGACTCTCTGGCCTCCTAACCCTTCCATGTCCCGGCCCCCAGTTATTATTCTTTTTTCTTTTTTGAGACAAAGTCCCACTTTGTCACCCAGGCTGGAGTGCAGTGGCAAGAACATGGCTCAGTACAGCCTTGACCTCACAGTTTCAAATGATCCTTAAGCCTCAGCCTCCCAAGTAGCTGGGACTATGGGCACACACTACCATACTTGGTTAATTTTTGTATTTTTTGTGGAGAAGGGGGTCTCCCCATGTTGCCCAAGCTGGTCTTAAACACCTGAGCTCAAGTGATCTGCCCACCTCGACCTCCTAAAGTGCTGGGATTACAGGCATGAGCCACCGCACCTGGCCAGTGGCCCCCAATTCTTTTGGCTGAGTGAGAGAAGGGGATGCTCATTTATCACTCCGGGATGATCCATCATGGGAATATCCTTTGAGTAGTCTTTTAAATAGAAAACACTTTATCAAACTACAGAGTGACTTTCATGGCCCAGCTGAAACAGTCATAACAGCTAATGCCATGCTTTCCCAGTAGTTGAGTTCTTCATTATTAAATAGCACTATGTACAGAACCCCAAAATCCTAAACTAATTCCATATTTAGGAGAAAAAAGTTTATATCATCCAGAGAACAGTCTTATTAAAGCCACATTATGTTCACTGTACCATAAAGATCATATAATAGGTTAACCAACTGCCCTGCATTTGTATTTTTTATGACTCCAGTATTTTCTCTGAAAAAAAAAAAAAAAAAAAAGGATATTTTGTATTTGTTAATCTAAGGAATTCATTTTAGTAATTGTCTCAAAGTAAAGGAAGTCAAAGCCTCTATCTCCAGACTGATAAAACTGCCAGCCAGTTCCAAACAGAAGTTCTCCCACTTACTGAGAACTTGTGGGAAATGAGAGTTCTGTCTTTATCAGGCACCTCTCTCAAGGGTAGGGACTTGAATCACCAGACTTGGTGATTCTGAGGAAACCACCACAAGTTTCTCTATCGTAGTTATAGAAAACCCACTGGACTTGAAGGCACAGAAGCCCTCATCCATCTGAGTGCAAACATTATGTGGAGAAATGAGCTCTGCTCTATGCTTGCAGAGGTAGTGGAACTGGCTGAGTCAATGCTTCGACACACCTGCTGCTTCTTGGAAGTGCTGTGGTGTCTATATCTCAGTACAGCTTAGAATCCTTCTACGTGTAATCACTAGCTCTCTGGGTGTTGCCACTGGGTCACTGTAGCAGGTAACGCAGAGTTTAATGGAAACAAGTGCAGGAGGGGCACGCCGGCATGCCAGAGGAGAAGCTGGGAAAGATGCATGTCTAGTGCCAGAGGAAGAGCTGGGAAAGGACACATGTCTCCTGCCAGAGGAGGAGCTGGGAAAGGACTTGCAATGGTGATATCCCAGACTTGGGGTTGATAGAGACTGAAATGCCAAGAGGAGTTTGGTGTCAGCCCATCATATTCTGGTGTAATTGAATTGTTAATGTGGAAGGGTCAGCCCAGTGGCCTTTAAAGCAGATGTGCCTACCCCATGAGAGTTCCCAAGATGTTTCACTGAGGGTCAGGAAGATGAGGTATAAGACTTTTCTTTTGCCAGGTGTGGTGGCTCAAGCCTGTAATCCCAGCACTTGGGGAGGCCAAGGCGGGCAAATCATGAGGTCAGGAGATCGAGACCATCCTGGCTAACATGGTAAAGCCCCATCTCTACTAAAAATACAAAAAATTAGCTAGGCATGGTGGCACGTGCCTGTAGTCCCAGCTACTCAGGAGGCTGAGATAGGAGAATCTCTTGAACCCAGGAGGTGGAGGTTTCAGTGAGCCGAGATTGCACCACTGCACTCCAGCCCAGCAACAGAGGGAGATTCTGTCTCAAGAAAAAAAAAAAAAAAAAGACTTTTCTTTTTATATGTGTTATCTAAAACAATGAGATTGTTACATTTAACATTTAACGCCTGCATTGATTCTGCCACCCTCACTCAGCACAGGTTAGCTAGACCTTGCCCTGAACCCTAGACAGGCATCTGAGGGCTTCACTTGTCCCTTTGCTCTCAGTATACTGAAAATTACTGCAGACTGAGACTGGTGAGTGAATTTGTTGATTATATCTTTTTGTTTTTAGCTGCTTTCACTGATCTTATTCTTTCATGAGAAACCAATGAATAACTTAAGATTTTAAGATCATACAAGTAGTAATATAAGCCCAAATTAATTTTTTAATAGGCAGAGTTAACTCTGCCCCTACTACTAGGAAGATCTTTTTGTTAAATTAACAAAGAGGAGGAAAAACTAGATTTGACATTGAACTCAATTACTCTCATTAAAAATACAACTGATATTTTTAGTGAGAACAAACAATTTTATGTCATTAATAGAAATTATTTTAAAATATTGCTTTGTTCATTTTCAGCTCATCTTTTTAACTTCAATTGTTTTAACCTTAAAGTAAAAGTGTATTAGTTAAAAAGAATAATGCATCTTGTCCATAAAAAATTAAAAGGCTTATGTCACACTTGAGTACTGGGCTCTGTCATTCACTGGCTGTGTGTAATCACAGGCTAGTCTCTGGATCTCAGTTTTCTTCTCTGTAAAATGTGAATAATAGTCCCTACCTCACAGATTTTGTTGAGAAGACTTGTTTTGAGAATGCCTGGCATAGCTTAAGGATCTCAGAGTTTTGATTCCTGTCCCCATAAGGGGACAACTTTGAACAGCTTGGGCCCGTTATTTGCTAGTTGCCCTCAATATGGGTGTGGTCTTTAGTTCAATGCTGAGATGTGAGCACTAGAACGGGTAGGAAACACTTTTGATCAGGAGGCTTTTTGCAGTGTTGCCAGAGGCCCGCCTCCTCCATTGTGCAGAAGTCCTATCAACCTGCAAAAGGACGCCAGTCAGCCTGGAGTGGCTTCCCAGGGAAACGCTATTGAGCTGTATCTGCTTTTAGCAGCTGGTTGCACTTAGAAAGGAATTATTACATTCATGAAACTAATACTCAGAGAGCAGTAGACATGAATCCAACACACACAATGAATCCAAATTGAATACCTCACTTTCAGCCTATACGTTCATGTACATATCACTGTAATTGCCATTTATAATCCAAGAGCGACAGTTATACATTTTTGGTGATTGCTTGGGAATTATCTGTAAAAGCTCTAGATTTTTAATTTTTGGTAATTTGGTATACAAAGATTTTAGGTACTCATTTAAAATACTAGTAACTTAGGTAAACAAGACCTTGAATTTAAAAAGTGTATAATCAGATTCAAGTATGAATTTGGATATGTAGGATGTAAAATGCAAGCATCTTCCTTTGAAAACTGCACAATTGTGAGAAAACTGCAGACGAAACCCATACTGAGGGACATTTAGCAAAATAAGTGGCTTAATGCTCTTCAACACCGTCTAGGTCAAAGCTGCCTCTGCTTTGGTTCCAGATTAAAGGAGGCTAAAGGGACAGGACAAGTAAAGGTCATGGGTGGTTCTCAATTGGCCCCTTGGACAATTGATGAAATCTAGATATCTCCAGATTAGAAAATAGTCTTTTCTCAATATTACTTTTTTAATTTTTATTAAAATTAATTAGATATATATATGTGTGTGTATATATATATATATACATATATATATACACACACACACATATATATAGATATATAGATACAGAGAGAGAAAAAAGAATGATAAAGGAAATATGGTAAAACGGGAACATTTGGGTAATTTGGGTGCACCTGAAATTTTTGGTATTGTTTGCAACTTTCCTGAAAATCTGAAATAATTTTTGAAACACGCTCACCAACAAGTCTCCTGCCATTCTAAATAGTCACAGAACAGCATATCCACACACCTGGCAGCAGCCTGCTCTCTGTCTCCCTGATTTATTTACAGAGCATTAAAAAGTCCTTTCCCCATTTTCCCGCTAGTACTGTAGGCCGAATGCGTTACTTGCCTCTGGGACACATAATGTTTTTTCCTTTCTCTGTCATCCATAGAACTGAAAACTCCCTGTTGTTTCTAAGATATTCTGTATCAGACAAAGCATTAGCGCCTTTCCGCTTTGAGTTGTTGGTCTACAGGGAGAGAAGCTCCAAGATTTGGGCTTTGTTGTTCCTGTAATATCCCCCACACATAAATCCAACCATATGAGGAAAAAAGTTCTTCCTAGATAAAAAGAAAAACTCATTTTTAAATCATGACAAATAATAAAAAAAGAAATAGAAAAAAAAAAAAAAAAAAGAAGAGCGGTATGTACCACCATCCATCTAGCTCCAGGAACCTGGAGGAAATCTGAGTAAGGGCTTTGACTCTGAGGAAATCTGAGTGAGGGCTCAGAGCCTCTCTTTGGGCTTAGACAATTCCCAAACATTGGCAGGAACGTTCCATGAGGCCCCCTGCCCACATCAGAATAAATGTGGTGTCGTCTGTCCTTGTTTTCTCCATCCTTGTACGTCCTCCCAGTCTTGACTATTCTTAGAGAAAGTTTTCCCTGGAGTATAACGAAAGCCCCATACAAAAAAGTACACTAGTCACTTAAAGATGAAAGTATAAAATGAAGTAGAATAAAAACCAGTGGCATCCTCTTACCTTCAAATGGCAGTTGTGTGAAACAGATCCCGCGTCTACACCAGGTCCCTGAGGGTTTGAGCCTACCTCAATGCATCCAGAATATATAGGGAGAGGTTATAGATCTGGGTTTTTCATTACACAAGGTGTTTTTGATGAGTCCTCAGCCAAGATCCACTTAAAAACAAAAGCTACACAAAGACTACAAAAAGGCCACACAAAGTTTAAACAAAAGGCTAAAGAAAGACCAAACAAAAGCCAAAGAAAGTTTCAACAAAGAGCGAAACAGAGACAAAACAAAGGCCAAAGACAAAAACAAAGAGCAAAAGAAAATCGAAACAAAAGCTAAGCTAAGCTACACCCATATCACCCACACATACACACACATCCCCCGCCTTCACTCTATAGCCCCCCAACATTCACATATTCCAGCCTCCCACCTCCCACAGAACCAACACCCCACATGAAAATTCACTCCTCAAGGTTCATTCATTAAGGTTGTTGGTCTACAGGGGGTGAAATTCCAAGATTTGGGCTTTGCTGTTCCATTAACATTCCCAGTTAAAGTCCAGTTAAGCCCCATGCTAGGTCCAACCACACCACACACCAGTTCACCCCACCAAACCACACACCCTTCGCACCAACATGCTATGCACCAGCGTGCCATCCCACCCAGTACCCCACACCTCACTCGCCATACCCATAAGCCATGAACACAGTTGCAATCACACTGACAATTCCAGGAGTTTCTATACTCCACGTAGATTAGATACTCATGCACACACTTCCTTCCCTAAAACACTCATATATACCCATAGATACACCCCAAAACTAACATTCACATGCCCTTGTACACTTGATTTAGCAAGAGTCTAATCCAGTCCAGTTGCAACTAACATTGAAATTGGAGGGTTCTATGACAATTATCCAATGCATTCACATTTATAAAAACACATATAAGTCATCTCTTATGTTGAATAGTTTCCTCAAATGATGAATCTCATTCAATCAACATTTTATTGGCTTCAGTCTTAGACACTGGCATTTTCTTATAATTATCCTAAAATGTGGGGCCACACCTTTCTGTGCTCTGTTAAATGTCATGGGTCCTGTAAACTCTGCTTTTGCTGTCTATTTTATATATGCAGAACTACCCACTAATGATTTGAAAGATGAAAGCTTACTTCTGAAACCAATCCAACAAAGAGCAGCCTTGCTTTTTGAATTCCCAGAGGCCCCTGCATGACAGTGGAATATAAATGTCAACATTACCACCAAGTTTCTCTTTAGGCTCTTACCTCAGTAAAGAATCAGCCAGAAAGCCTTGAAGAGGTAATCTCTTGAGACTACAAACATTGACTATAAATCTCTTTGAACACTAACATATTTGTTTTTGTTTTTGTTTTTGTTTTGAGACAGAATCTCACTCTGTCCCCCAGGCTGGAGTACAGTGGTGTTATCTTGGCTCACTGCAACCTCCACCTCCCAAATTCAAGCAATTCTCCTGCCTCAGCCTCATGAGTAGCTGGGACTACAGGCACCCACCAGCAGGCCCAGCTAATTTTTGTATTTTTTAGTAGAACCAGGGTTTTGCCATGTTGCCCAGCCTGGTCTCAAACTCCTGACCTCGGGTGATCATCCTGCCTCGGCCTCCCAAAGTGCTGGAATTACAGGCGTGAGCCACTGTGCCTGTGCTCTTCATACACTCATTTTGTAGTTAGTTAAACATTCTTTCTCTGTGTAATGAGTGATAGGCGTATGCTGGTGACTCACTCCCACTGTGAGGCCTGTATTTTGCTTGTGTTGTAGTGATTGTGGCTGAGGGCTGGGGAGTGGAGTAAGACCGTTGAGAGCTTGGGCTCTGGAGGCCCTGACACTGGGATCATCACAGGCCCTACCTCAAAAATTCATGTGAACACTAAATCAGTTAAGACATGTGCACTGGTAGAAAGAATGCCTGGCACACAGAGTCCCGCACCAATGTCACTCTTATGGCCCTGGCCCTAAAGAAGGTCACAAACAGGTGTGGGTCACAAACAGGTGTAAGGTCACAAACAGGTGTAAGGACTTGCCTTCTATTCACAAAATAACTGGAGACTAATTCAGGCTATTTAAAAAATACAAGATCTAGTAGATATATTATAAAGCGCTATCTTTATTAAAGGATCCTCTGCTTCTCAAATCTTTCCAACAAAAGTTCTTAATGACACATTTTGGGGAAGACACACCTTTGATCTACTCCACCATACATAGAATGATACACAATTTATGCATCCAAAGAATGGCGGTTCCACAAAAGGCTCACAGTGCCGTCTCTTTCTATTCCTACTTAAACATTGGTGTTTGCCCTCCGAGCGTCGGCACTCTCACTCCCAGAACGGTGCGGGGGAGGCCACGTCTGAGTCAGGGTCGCTCTTCCTGAATGGCAGCCCGTGTTCCATGTAGAGCAAGACCTCCCAGACTCCAAGTGAACTCACAGTCACAATTAAGAAACTTGCTAACACTACAGAGGATTTTCCCACAGAAACTTTGGCTACAATTGACAATCCCCACATGTTACGAGTTAAAATGTGTCCCATCCGGCCAGGCATGGTGGCTCATGCCTGTAATCCCAGCACTCTGGAAGGCTGAGGTGGGCAGATCACCTGAGGTCAGGAGTTTGAGACCAGCCTGGCCAACATGGTGACACCCCATCTCTACTAAAAATACAAAAATTAGCCAGGCATGGTGGCGGGCACCTGTAATCCCAGCTACTCGGGAGGCTGAGACAGGAGAATCACTTGAACCTGGGAGGCAGAGGTTGCAGGGAGCTAAGATCACACCACTGCTCTCCAGCCTGGGCAACAAAGAACGAAACTCCGTCTCAAAAAATAATAATAAACAAATAAAATAAAATGTGTCCCATCCCCCACCTCTCGAATTCCTCTGTTGAAGTCCTAACCCCTAGTATCTCAGAATTTGGAATGAAGCCAGGTGCAGTGGCTCATGCCTGTAAGCCCAGCACTTTGGCCAAGAATTCAAGACCAGCCTGGCCAACAGAGCAAAAACCCATCTCTGCTAAAAACACAAAGAAATTAGCCGAGTGTGGTGGCGTTCACCCAACATTACAGAGGATTTTAGTTCCCAGCTACTTGGGAGGCTAAGAGTCGAGAATCGTTGGAACCTGGGAGGCAGAGGTTGCAGTGAGCCAAATTGTGCCTCTGCGTTCCAGCCTGGGTGACAGAGCAAGACTCTGTCTTAAAAAAAAAGGAAAGAAAAAAGCATTTGGATTCAAATAAGGATTTGAAGACAGATCACAGAGATGATCAAGTTAGGAAGTCATTAGGGTGGGCCCTGATACAGCATGACTGGTGTCCTTACACAAAGCAGAAATTTGGACAGAAAGACACCTTGGGAGGGAGGACAATGTGAAGACACCGGGAGAAGATGGTCATCTACAAGCCAAGGAGGGAGCCTGGAGCACACCCTTCATCCACAGCCCTCGGAGGACGCCAACCCTGCCCACACCTCGACCTCAAACCTCACGCTTTGAGAACTGTGAGACAATTCATTTCTGTTGCTTACATCACCCATTTGGTGGTGCTTTATTTCAGCAGCCCTAGCAAACGAATATGCCACAGTGACAATAAGTGCTATTTTAACTGGTTTCTACATTTATCAAAATAACATTTGTGCAAAGTTATAATCATATCAAAAGGATTATGTTGGAAAATAATAGTTCCTTGTGCCGCCTCACCCCATGCAACACCCCAGCCACAGAGGCAACCATTTTTAACTTTCCGTAGCTATCTTTTCTCTATTTATTTCCATATTGCTAAATAATTCACACAAACAGCCATTTATATACCTAGTTATGGCAGATTATTGGCCTCCTTTTGAGGGTGTAGTCTTCTTTTTTTTTTTTTTTTTTTTTTTTTTTTGGGGTTTCGCTCTTGTTTCCCAGGCTGGAGTGCAATGGCGCGATCTCGGCTCACCGCAACCTCCGCCTCCTGGGTTCAGGCAATTCTCCTGCCTCAGCCTCCCGAGTAGCTGGGATTACAGGCACGCGCCACCATGCCCAGCTAATGAGGGTGTAGTCTTCTTACGTTCTACTTTTTCCTCTCCGTTTTCCCTTACCTATTGAATATAGTTAGTTTGCATTTATAGTACAATAAATATGTTAGTATTATTTCCTACAGAACTTTTGGATTAACTATGACTGTTCCCTTTCTTTGTATAACTTTCTTGTTAATAATTGCCCCCCTTTTTAATTTCATTCATTTATTTTAATCTGCTTAGTTTTAAATGTTACTTTTCACTCATTTTTTCCCAAACATTCCAACAGATCTGTCAACTATCTATTAATAATGTTTAAGCATCCTGACACAGTGAATGATCTTACACGTCTTTGTCTTTTGTAACCCTCTATCACCTCATTGGGATTTCAGTCTGGTTGCTCTCTAGACCAGGTGCAGGCCTGGGTCCTCCCTTCCAGGCTTTGCTGGGAGAGATCACCCTGGATCCCACGCCATCCTCATCTTTGGTTTGTTCCCTCATTTTTCTGAAGCATGCCCTACAATACCTTTCTTAGAAAGAGTATACATCTATACTTCTAAGAAAGGTATTGTAG
>NW_022436944.1:58484670-58598906 GCF_009761245.1 Sapajus apella | reverse complement strand
TTTTTTTTGAGATGGAGTCTCACTCTTGTTGCCTAGGCTGGAGTGCAATGGTGTGATCTTGGCTCACTGCAACCTCCTCCTCCCAAGTTGAAGCGATTCTCCCCCCTCAGCTCCTGAGTAGCTGGGATTACAGGTCATTCAGTTTCTTCAAAGAAAAGCTGTCTAGTTTTCAGCCTGACAGGGGCAGGGAAGATACAGAAGTTTGAACACCATGCTGTTGATCATGCTCTGTGATCAGAGTAGACAAGGGATCTGAGGGACCCACATGAGCGTGTGGACCTGTTTTGTTTATCAGCCCTGCCCATCACCCCTCATTCTCACTGTTCCTGAATCAGGAAATTTCTCCATAATAAACTTCCAGTGACCACAGCGAGTTAGTGTTGGTCTCAGCAATGACCCTGAGAATCCATTCTGAGAGTGCGGCTTGTCTAGGCTTGATCTTTCCTTCCACTATACCGGGACGCTCTAAGTGTGGAGCCCCTCAGTGTTTTGACAGATAACTCCTGATGTGCTTTTCTTGGGCGGCGCTCCTGCAAGTGCTCAGACGGAAACTTCCTCCACTGTTTACATCCTCCTTCCGCTTCCTGTTTCCCAGAATTCGGTTATCATCTCTCATTTTTTGTCTCTTTTTCTTTTATCTTTGGGAGTTAAAATCATTTTTAAAATGCTCTACTGCCTTTGTGGGGGAAAATATTTTTTAGTCCTTTACCTTTTACAAATATTTTAATACTATAATTTTAGTAATTTTTTGGAAAGGAGAGTAGATAAAATAACCATATGTAGGTTATCTGCCACTGTTTACAAAAGGACAGTAATTGTAGCAAGATACAATTTATATATCATAAAACTCATCATTTTAAGCTGCAAAATTTAGAGCATTTTTAGTATATTCACAAGGGTGTGGAGCCATTACCACCATGTAATTTTGTAACATGTTCATCACTCTGAAAAGAAACCCCAGGGCAGGCACGGTGACTCACGCCTGTAATCCCAGCACTTTGGGAGGCCATGGTGGGTGGATCACTTGAGGTCAGGAGTTTGAGACCAGCTTGGCCAACATGTTGAAACCCCGTCTCTACTAAAAATACAGAAATTAGCTGGGCATCGTGGCACACGCCTGTAATTCCAGCTACTGAGGAGGCTGAGGCAGAAGAATCGCTAGAACCCAGGAGGTGGAGGTTGCAGTGAGCTGACATTGTGCCACTGCACTCCAGCCTGGGCAACAGAGCAAGATTCCATCTCAAAAAAGGAAAAGAAAAGAAAAGAAACCCCAAACTCATTAGCAGTCACAATACTATTTTATATTAGTAAAGAGAGAAAGTCAACCATAAAAAGGGTTAGAAGGAATAGAAAACATTTTGTCAGGGAGATCATTGAAAATTAATATAGATGAGTAAATTATTGGCAAAAGAGCATTTCCTTAAGAAAGGAGATGTGCATGTCACTGGTAAGATAAGAACATCTCCCATATTTCACCTAAAAACTTAAATATACGTAAAGTCTTATCCACAATTAGACAATTATTGTTTACTCAACAAAATTATGTATCAAATATGTGTTGTAAAAGTTGATTTTTTTCAAGCAGAAAGAAGACAGACCAGAGAGTTTCAGATTCACAACAATGCTATTTTTCCTGATAAATATGAAAAACAAATGTTTTGTTTTATAAATAATTGTAAGACCAGCTGGGCATGGTGGCTCGCCCTATAATCCTAGTACTTCGGGAGGCCGAGGCGGGAGGCTCACTTGAGCTCAGTTCAAGACCAACCTGGGCAATATAGAGACCTTGTCTCTTAAAAAAGAAAAGTAATAATAAGACCATTTAATTATTGTAAAGTAAATAATAATGGACTGGTCGATCAAATCTGAGAGAAAATAATCATAAATGGTTCCTCATTTGCCCTTCAATCCTCTCTTTCAGTGTAAATCTGTCTCATCCAAGATTTTAACCTTAACCTTACAGATTTCTAGCAACACATTCTCCAGCGTTCAATTGTGAACAGAGGAATATGATACCAATTGAGCTGCCAGCCGCTCAGACAAAGCCTGTGTGTTCCCAAGCTCCACACCCACATCTCCGTCTCTCTCCCTCTGCTCTGCTAGGGCCCAGTCACAATTGTGTTGTGGCCAGTGGTGACCTGTATGATAATGTACATAGTGTTCCCTGCTTAAGGGACTGGGTTTTATCCAATTCGCAGCGTTAAAACTCACTCTGTAGGAGCCATACCACTGCTGTCAGACCTCCTGTGCCCAGCCCAGGTTTGGTGCTCTGTGTAACCCTGACATTAGAGAAGGAAAGTGTAGGCTTTGGGGTAGCAACATGCAAGGATGCTAGCAAGAGGGGAGACCCAGAATGAGAATGTATCAGTGTGGTGTCCGCCTGCAGCAGTGGATGCGCCCTAATTCCAATTCCTGATCCAGGTTTTCACTAGACAAGAAATATGCACCGTGGAGCGGGACCCTACACTAACGGAACTAACCTTTGAAAAGAAGACTCACCATTATTTTAATTCTGTGCTTACCAAGCAGCCAGATATTTGTCACTTTGTGATCTGGTAGTTTATGAAGAAAGTGTCTTCAGAAAATCACATATCCCAAGTAATTGATAACTATTGTGAGTTAATACATTGGAATTTATTGTCAGGCTCTGTTTGTTGTTGTTGCTTAAGGCTCTGTTTTAACACTGCTGGACACAATAAGATCTTTATGAATAAAAGCTACCTTCTCTAAGTTATTGCCCCTTGATAAACTAAAAGTTTGATTTCTGATCTTATTGATCTGAAATCCACAATAAAGTGTCAACAGCACCTGTGGCTAAGCTGACAATAGCCTATTTTTAACTTAATATTTTTTCACTTCAGGTTTCTTTTAGCCCCATTTACTCCAAATTTCGATTTTCAGCTGGAGACCGAATTTGAGAAAGATTAACTTCACTGGGTGGATTTCTCAAAGAGGGCTCTGACTACAACACAACTCCAGCAAGATTTATTTTTAATAACAAGGATCCCCACCAATTAAAACTGTCCTAAGGGGCCGGGCGCAGTGGCTCATGCCTGTAATCCCAGCGCTTTGGGAGGCTGAGGTGGGCAGATCACCTGATCAGGAGTTCAAGACCAGCCTGGCCAACATGATGAAACCCCATCTCTATTAAAAATACAAAAATTAGCCAGGTGTGATGGCAGGTGACTGTAATCTCAGCTACTCAGGAGGCTGAGGCAGGAGAATGCTTGAAACCAGAAGGCGGAGGTTGCAGTGAGCTGAGATCGCGCCACTGCACTCAGCCTGGGTGACAGATTGAAACTCCGTCTCAAAATAATAATAATAATAATTGTCCTAAGAGTTCTATGCCTGGCAGGGCCAGAAGCCAATGAATTTTCACTCAAGGAAAATTTGAGTAGGTGTGCCCTGAATAATTCTTCACTGAGTCCCAGAGAGCGAGTTGCATGGATAATTGCTTATGAGGGGCCTTGTGAAGGAAAAATGTTAAACATTCTTCACAAAGAGTTTTAACAGTTAATTGTTTTACCAGCCAGTAACTTTACTATAACTTTAAGGGAGTAAATGCTAGAACCATGATAAACTACGCTGTGATGGCTAATTTTATGCATCATCTTGACTGGGTCACAGGACACTCAGCTGTCTGGCTAAACCTTACTTCTGGGTGTATCTGTGTGAGTGTTTCCAGGAGAGATCAGCATTTGAATTGCTGAACTGAGTCAAGCAGACCACCCTCCTCAGTGTGGGTGGGCCTCACCCAATGTTCAGGGCCTGAATAGAACAGAACAGCAGAGGAAGGTTGGATTTGCACTCCTGCCCGACTGCTTGACCTCTACCCTCAGCGTTCCTGGTTCTCAGGCTTTCGGACCTGGGCTGGAATCTACACCATTGGCTCTCCAGGTCTCAGGTCTTTGAACTTCACCATCTAAGTGACAGTGAGACCCTGTCTCAAAAAAAAAAAGAATAAAACAAAAACATTATTGTTCCTTTCAATTTATGTCTATGATTTTTTCAAATCACTTCTAAGCTGTTAGAACATAAAAGTTATGTAAGTTATTCAAGCCAAGTTACTTCATAAAAGGAGCTATTAAATATTTCTTTTGACTAAAGCCATGAAGAATTGAATCAAGAATGTTTAAAATCTGTTCTGCCATAGAGACAAAAAATAAGACAAAAAAAAAAGGATGCTTAAGAATCTCTGATATAGCCGGGCGCGGTGGCTCAAGCCTGTAATCCCAGCACTTTGGGAAGCCGAGGCGGGTGGATCACGAGGTCAAGAGATCGAGACCATCCTGGTCAACATGGTGAAACCCCGTCTCTACTAAAAATACAAAAAATTAGCTGGGTATGGTGGCGCGTGCCTGTAATCCCAGCGACTCTGGAGGCTGAGGCAGGAGAATTGCCTGAACCCAGGAGGCGGAGGTTGCGGTGAGCCGAGATCGCGCCATTGCCCTCCAGCCAGGGTAACAAGAGCGAAACTCCGTCTCAAAAAAAAAAAGAATCTCTGATATAAATTATTAAAAAAAAATAGTTGTGCTCTGTGGGAACATTAAACCTTTGCTTGCTTGCTTGCTTGCTTTTTTTTTTTTTGAGACAGAGTCTTGTTCTGTCACCCAGCTGGAGGGTAGTGGCACTATCTCAGCTCAGTGCAATGTCTCTGCCTCCCAGGTTTAAGAGATTCTCCTGCCTCAGCCTCCTGAGTAGCTGGGATTACAGGCACGTGCCACCACACCTGGCCACTTTTTGTATTTTTAGTAGAGATGGGGTTTCACCAAGTTGGCCAGGATGGTTTTAAACTCCTGACACAAGTGATCCACCTGCCGTGGCCTCCCAGAAGTGCTGGGATTACAGACACGTGATCCCACCACGCCCAGTCTAAACCTTCACTTTTAAAAGAAAAATATATATTGTCTGTGGAATCCCTGAAGCAATTCTGAAAAATTCCGTTTCCTCAAAGAACAGTATAAACAACTAATAAGCGTGAGTTTTTCTCAATGTGTCATGCAGACACACGACTCTCACCCAAGGTTAGGTAGCAGGAGGGCAGGAGAGAGCATCCAAATACCCTGAGCTTTCTGGAAAACAGCCCATCAGAAACCACCTGACTACCTGATGCCTCCTCTTCCTTTTCTTTTTTTTTTTTCTTTTTGAGTTGGATTCTTGCTCTGTTGCCTAGGCTGGAGTGCAGTGGCGTGATCTCGGTTTACTGCAACCTCTACCTCCCGGGTTTGAGCAATTCTCTGCCTCAGGCTCTCGAGTAGCTGGGATTGCAGGCGCCACCCACCACGCCTGGCTAAGTTTTGTAGTTTTAGTAGAGACAAGGTTTCACCATCTTGGCTAGTCTGGTCTTGAGCTCCTAACATCACGATCCGCCTGCCTCGGCCTCCCAAAATACTGGGATGACAGGCTTGAGCCACTGCACCTGGCCTCTACCTCCTTTTCATTTAAGTCCGAGAGCGCCTCTGATACTTGGGGGGCAGCACACTTAGCTTTACAAAGAACCTACACTGCCCAGCTTTCCCTGCACGTGGTGGTGCCTGAGGATGAGTGGTGTGCATGTGGGGTCCTGGCTGGGCCTGCAGGAACATTCTTTCAGGGTTAGACTTGCTCCACCGGCAGGCACCCTTCTACCCTTCCCCTGTCCCCTCTTCCTGCCTGTAATATGCGGTGTTTCAAATGGCGTGAAGGCAGACATCTTACAACCATGAGAATGAAAATTAAGCCAGGCAGAGCACACAGAGGACTCTGAAACATGGAAAACAGCTGGAGCCTCTGTGCAATCTCTGGATTGCTTAGTTGTGATTCACTTTCTACGAGTGAAAAATGTGCCTCTGTCTTCACTAAGCCCCTGTTAGTTTAGACCTCTGTAACTAGCAGCCAGGCAATTTCTAATGATACAGACAGGTCTCCGTGAGAAATGAAAGAGACATGGTTGGAATTAACCTCTATTTGCATTAAATATTCATGCCATAACACTTTAACACTTCAATTACTACATCAAGTGTATCTCACCCAAAATCCTGTAATCTAGGTCAGTGGACAGAGTAAATGATGAAAAAGCAATCACAGATATGCTCAATGTGTTTCTGAGGTGATTCTCTTATGGTAGCCAGCTACAATAGTGAGCTAGTGTGCAGACACAGGTTTTTTTTCTTATCACATAACAAGGAGTATATTGATTAGGGAATTAGTTTCTTATTATTGATGCCACAAAGTGCCACAAATTTAATGGCTTAAAACAGCACAACCTGAAGCAGCTGCCTTATCTTACAGTTCTGAAGGTGGAAGTCCAGCATTGGCTTCATTGGACTCCAATCAGGATACCAGCAGGGCTGTATTTCTTCTGCAGACTGGGGAATAATATGCTCCCCTTTTCAGCCTGCATTTCTTCAGGAGGCTGCCTACGCTGCTGGCTGCTGCCGTAAAGGCCTATGCAACAATCTTGCACGTTCTTCACATGTACCCCAAAACCTAAAATGCAATAAAATAAATAAATGGAAAAAAAAAAAAAGAAAAAAAAGCCAGGCACAGTGGCTCCCGCCTTGGGAGGCTAGTGGGAGTATTGCTTGAGGCCAGGAGTTTGAGACAAGCCTGGGCAACATAGTAAGACCTGTCTTTATAAAAATTTAAAAATAAAAATTAGCCAGGTGTGGTAGTGCTGCCTGTAGTCCTAGCTATTCAGGAGGCCGGACATGGAGCATCACTTGAGCCCAGGAGTTCAAGGTCGCAGGGAGCCATGATCACACCACTGCCCTCGAGCCGGGGTGACAAAGTGACAAAATGAAACGAAACAAAACAAACAACAAACAAAAAAAAAAAAAGGAAAAGGAAAAGAAAAAGAGGCTCAGCTTTCCCTTTTGCAGAACGGGGAGATGGGTCACAGCAGCGCCGCTGGGGACAGGGAGGGCTGCGGCGGGGCTGGCCAAGAGTGGCTGCACAGCGCTGCCAGGGGTGGGGATGGGGACCGCCTTCCCAGGCCTCATCACGACCAGCCGGCACTCCGGGCCCAGGCTTCTCTCTCCCATCATCTTAACCGTCACTTGGAGGTGGCAGATGTGTGATGGAGACAGAGGCAAGGTTTTCACTAAGTTGGCGACATCAGGGTTAACTAGGAGTGAATTGAGGGCACAATGCTGTAAGGACGGGATCCCCCCCACCACCCCCATCCTTACGTCCTGTTCACTGCCTGCGATCTCAGATTCTGAGAGATCCTGGGTGTCCTAGAAACAGGAGGAGTCAGATTGTGGGGTCCCGGGCCCCAAAGCCTAAATCTTGCCCTCCCTACCCTCAGAGCTAAGTGACTACCCCAAGCTTCATTTGACCACGTGGACAAAAAAACAGGCTCCTTTCTGTTAGTGAGAGCTACAATTAATGCAGTCATCTTCAGAAAGCACACACGTAAGCCCGTGTCCAGGATCTGACCTGCGACCATCTCACCCAGCAATGACTGCTCCCCTTAAGCGCCAAGAAGGGAATCATAATTAGGAATTCCCCATCATGTTTCAAGTCTGCAAATCCAAACAGCAGATGTGGCTCAGGGTGGTAGAATCCAACCACCCAGCATCTCCATCTCCAGCAGTCTTCCATTGTTGCCGAGGTCTTCCAGATCAAACAGAACACGACTGCTACATGAATGTTTTTCCCCTTTCATCTCTTCCTTTCACTCCAGGGGCCCCAGTTTTCTGAGTAACTTAAATTGTCACTGAAAGATGTCTAAGTTCACAGACAAAACCCTTTCAAAGCAAAGGCATGGGCACCCAAAAATTGAGCTCTGAAAAGCACAGAAAAAACTTTCCCAGTCACAAGATTTAGCCAATCACACATTCAGGAAAACAATCAGCTACTTTGTGAGCTCTCACCTTCCTTTCCTGCCACCTCCTTTGGGCCTGGCTGGTCCCCAGGGTCCCATTGCTGAATTCTCTTTGGGCCCCAAGGCTTCTGTATGACCTTCACTGTGCTACAGGCAGGTCCAGTCTCCTCAGTAAACCGCCTGTTCTATCTTACCCATCAGGCCAGTCACAGTGGCTCATACTCCTAATCCCAGCACCTTAGGAGGCTGAGGTGGGATGAGCACTTGAGGCCAGGAGTTTGAAACCAGCCTGGGCAACATAGCAAGACCCCACCTCTACAAAAAAATAAAAACACTTAGCCAAGTATGGTGGCATGGACCTGTAGTCCTAGCTACTTGGGAGGCTGAGGTGGGAGGATCCCTTGAGCCCAGGAGTTCCAGGCTGCAATGAGCTAGAATTTCATAGCTATGAGACTAAATAAATAAATACAAATAAAAAAGAGAAAAAAAAAGGAAAAAGAAAATCAGGGAAGAGACTTCTCCCCTTTGAAGAACATTTACTTTAGAAAACTTGTAATACTAGGCCAGGCAGGTTGGCTCACACCTGTAATCACTTAGGGAGGCCAAGGTGGGTGGATCACCTGAAGTTGGGAGTTTGAGACCAGCCTGATCAACAGGGAGAAACTTCATCTCTACTAAAAAATACAAAATTAGCCGGGCATTGTGGTGCATGCCTGTAATCCCAACTACTTGGGAGGCTGAGGCAGGAGAATCACTTGAACCTAGGAGGTGGAGGTTGCAGTGAACGGAGATGGCACCATTGCACCCCAGCCTCGGCAGCTAGAGCGAAACTCTGTCTAAAAAAAAAAAAAGAAAACATAATTCTGAGTTCTTCCTCAGCCTCTTTGAGATGTGTATACATCTTCTTAAAAGCTACAAGCCAGCATTACTGCCCAGGAACGTCCTTCTCAACGATCTGTGTATCATCTCTTTGAAATGTAAACATCAAGGGCCGTGGCCCCTGCATCTCCCAGTTCCTGTGGGAGGATGGCAGCCTGACTTCAGTGGGTGCCTCACTCCAAATTGCAAAACAACCCCTGTCTTAAAGATAAGAGAAGTTTATTTGTCCTTTGGATATAGCAGTTAGCTGCATGGATGGGTGCTATCCCAATTATCAGGTGAATTTAGGACGAACTATGTGTGACAGTCTGTAAACAAATTTTATTCATGATATCTTTGAAAGTTTTGTGACAGTGTCATTTTCTTTTTTCTAAAGTATTTGGAGAGGGAGAGAAGCACTTTGAATCATTGTCACTGAAATAAATCAACGTCTTTTTTTTTTTTTTTTTGCTTAAAGTCATTGAAGTGTTGGTCTTAAGAGGTGCTGTTCAGTCCTCTTGCTAGAGGAGTAGTTATTGTTCATCTTGAAAACATCTGGCCAGGTGTGGTGGTTCATGCCTATAGTCCCAGCACTTTAGGGGGCCAAGGTAGGCGGATCACCTGAGTTCAGGAGTTCAAGACCAGACTGGCCAACATGGCAAAACCCTGTCTCTATTAAAAATACAAAAAATTAGCCAGTTGTGCTGGCACATGCCTGTAATCTCAGCTACTCAGGAGGCTAAGGCAAGAGAATCACATGAACCCAGAAGGCAGAGGTTGCAGTGAGCTGAGATCACACCACTGCACTCCAGCATGGGTGACAGAGTGAGACTCCATCTTTTAAGAAAGCAAGAAAGAAAGAAAGAGAGAGAGAGAGAGAGAAAGAAAGACAGAAAGAAAGAAAGAAAGAAAGAAAGAAAGAAAGAAAGAAAGAGAGAGGGAAAGAGAGAGAAGGAAGGGAGGGAGGGAAAAAGAAAGAAAAAAAGGAAAGAAAGAGAGAGAAGAAAGAAAAGAAAGACATTTATGTATGTGTCTATACACTGTGTAAAAGGGTGAGATATCTTTCTGTCCTCATAATCTTAGTAAATTGCCTGTGATGTGTATTACATCTGCTTTAATATTTATTTGATAATAAAACTATTGTCTTTTTCTTTAACTCTTTGGACTTGTTTTTCTAGGGTGGTAGATTTTATATTTAATTGAATTCCCCAGCACTTGACTTGCGGCCTCTTTCTCTGTCTTCAAAGCTAGCAGTGCACCTTCTTCTCCATTTTCTCCCACCCTTTCTACTGTGCCCACACATGCCTCTGCTTCGAATCTCTTTCTCTGTCTCACCCCTAATTCCCTCTTACATGCACTCCTCTGATTCTATTGGACCCACTAGATAATCCAGAATCCTCTTCCCACCTCAAGATCCTTGAGTTAATCACATCTGCAAAATGCCGTTTCTGCATAAGGTAACATATTCACAGGTTCTAGGAATTAAGACATGGGTATCTTTGGGAACCAATTATTTAGCCCACCACAGCACCTTCACCAGACTATGGGAACAAAAGTTTGATTAGAGCCCACTAATAATGATAAATCTCCCAAATTTGTAGACTATGAACACAAGAGGCTGCCCTAAGAAAAGGGGCAAATAGGAAGTAAAATAGTTCTGGCACAATCTTGCAGTCACTTGGCTGACCCAGAAAATTCTCAGTTCCTGGAGATAGACATAGATTTACGGTATACCCAAGCAAGGAAAAGTGACTATGTTTTCTGGAGAGAGGTAACAATCTCCAAGTTATCAAGTTACTTCTTCAAACAAGTTTTTAAATGAAAGGCCCTATCCATATTCAAAGACAATAAAGCATGTGAATAGACAACATAAATGAGAAGTTGCAGGAAAAAATGTGCACCAGAAACAAAAACATAAAGGATCCTAATCATGGAATTATCTAACACAGAGTTCAAAGTAGCTATGCTTATTACAAACAAGGAGATAAAAGACAAGATTGAAAAATTTGACTGTGACCTGAAAACTACAAAAACTTCCTGGGAAATTGGCCAAAAGGAAAAACAATAGAAATTTTAAAACTCAAAAGTAAAATCATGCAAATTACTAACTAAACAGATTAGTATAAAATCAGATTAGACACAGCTGAAGAGGGAATTAGTGAATCAAAAAGTTATATGAGGCAGGTTGTGGTAGCTCATGTCTATAATTTCAGAACTTTGGGGGAGCTGAGGCAGGAGGACTGCTTGAGCCCAGGAGTTCAAGACCAGCCTGGAAACATGGCAAACCACATCTCTACCAAAAAAAAAAAAAAATAGCCTGGTATAGTGGCACATGCCTGTAGTCTGAGCTACTCAGGAGACTGAGAGGTGGGAGGATCACCTGAGCCCAGGTGGTTGAGGCTGCAGTGACTCAAAATCTGTATCCTAGGTAACTCCAGCCTAGCAACTCACTGCTCTCCAGCCTAGGCAACAAAGTGAGACCCTGTCTCAAAAAAACAAACAAACAAACAAACAAAAAAACTAGTTAAAAGAAAACATCCAGAATGCAACACAGAGAGAAAAAGGAATGAAACACACAGAAGAAAAACTGAAGGATATAGAAAAAAAGTGCAGCATGTAGTTAACTGGAATCCCAGAGGGATAGATAAAAACTGTATCTCAAAATATTGGAAGACATGAATTCAAAGTCTAAAGATATGCTAACACCCTCAGCATGATAAGTAAAAAGAAATTCACAAAGTGACACTTATAAAAAATTTTTAGAAAAAATAAACGAGACAGAGAAACAGCCAAACAAAAACAGACATTATCTTCAAGGAAGAAATAATTAGGATAAAAGCTGCTGAAGAATGCCTTCTAAAGCAAACCCCCAAAATCAGTGCTCTCCAGACGACTGTAACAAGACTCACAATCAACACAGCATAACAACGAACCCAGCACTTTGGGAGTCTAGGGTGGGCAGATCACTTGAGGCCAAAAGTTCAAGACCAGCCTGGCCAATATGGGAAAACCTCGTCTCTAAATAAAATAAAATAAAAAGTCCAGGATGCAATCCAAAACTACTTGGCATATAGAGAAATCAAAAAATTTGACCAGGTTTCAAACGAAAAGACAATCAAAAGGCATTTTACCAAAGAAGATTAATACAGATGGCAAATAGAAAAAAGATACTCTACATCATTAATCATTAGGGGAATATAATTATGCCCACAGTGATGCTGCACTATAAACCCATTGAATGGCTTTTTAAAGATTTCAGACAATACCAAATGCAAGTGAGGTTGCGGAGCAACCAGAATTTTTTTTTTTTTTTCTTTTGAGACAGAGTCTCACTCTGTCGCCCAGGCTGGAGTGCAGTGGCACAAATCTCAGCTCACTGCAAAAATCTCCGCCTCCCAGGTTCAAGCAATTCTTCTGCCTCAGCCTCTCGAGTAAGTGGGACTACAGGTGCCTACCACCACATCCAGCTAGGTTTTGTATTTTAGTAGAGACAGGGTTTCACCACATTGGCCAGACTGGTCTCAAACTCCTGGCCTCAAGTGAACCCACCCGCCTCGGCCTCCCAAAGTGCTGGGATTATAGGTGTGAGCTGCCATGCCTGACCCATAACTCTTAACCATTGTTAGTGGGGTTGCAAAATAGTACAGCCACTTTGGAAGAAAATTTGGCAGTTTCTCAAAAAGTTAAACTAAATATACTTACTGTGTGAACCAGCAGTCTCACTGCTGAACTTCCCTAAAGAAATCAACTCAACTGATACGTAAATCTTTATTATGACTTCATTTATAATTACCAAATACTGAAAATAGGACTGGAAACTCAATGTCTTTCAACTAGTGAGTGAATAAACAGACTCTGGTACATTCACGCAATGGAATACTAGTCAACAGTAAGAGGGAACAGACTGTTGGAACTGGCAACAACAGGAATGAATGTCAAATGCGTTATGTTAACTAAAAGAAGCCAGACACAAAAGTCTGCACAGTGCACGATTCCACTTATATGACATTCTGGAAAAGGCAAAACTAAAGTGATGGAGAAGTGTCGGCAGTTGCCAGGAGCAGGGCTAGGAGGAGGTTGGGAAGGCTATAAAAGAGCGTGGGAGAATGCTTTGGGTGACGGAACTATTGTCTATCTTGATCATGGTGGTGGTGATGAGCTGTATGTGTTGTTGAAACTCAGAACTAAGCTGAATTTCTTTTTATTTACTGTTGAAAACAAACATCGGAGAGAGATCCAGGATGGCTGATCACTAGCAGCTCGGGATTGTAGCTCCCAGTGAAAGCACAGAGAACTAGAGGACGCCACACTTTCAGATGAATTTTTGTTGCTCACGGACCAGGAGATTCCCAGCGGAGGAGCCCCACCGGTTGCCAGCGCTACTCTTGTGGCCGGCAGAGGTTTTGCCGCCCCGGCGCGGTGGTTCTTGGTGTAGAGTAAACGGGACTGGGTCCCCTTTTGGCCAACGTTTGGAGCTCCAGGAAGGCAGAGTCGCCTATTCAGCTGATTGAAGGATGGACTCAAGAAGGAAGCCAGACTGGAGATTCCTGGGCAGAAAAGCACCATCAATCTTAATGCTGCTGTTTTGGCCGGCACAGTGGGTTGCTCAGATTCCGGCGCTGGGAATCAACAAGCTGGACGTCCACTCAGAAACCCAATTAGAAAGCCAGTAATTACAAAGACGACAGGTGGATAAATTTATAATGAAGGGAAGAAACCAGCCTAAAAAGGCTGAGAATACCCAAAGTCAGAACGCCTCTCTCTATAGGGGATCACAGTTCCTCATCAGCCACAGAACAAGGCTTGATGGAGAACGAGTGTGTTCTATTAACAGATTTAGGCTTCAAAAGGTGGATGATAAGAAGCTTCTGTGAGTTAAAAGAACTTGTTCTAACCCAATGCAAAGAAAGTAAGACCTTTGAAAAAAGGTTTGACGAAATGCTAACGAGAATAGGTAATGTAGAGAGGACTATAAGTGAATTAATGGAGCTGAAAACACAACACGAGAACTTCGTGGAGTATGCACAAGTTTTAACAGCCGAATTGATCAAGCAGAAGAAAGGATATCAGAGGTCGAACACCAACTTAATGAAATAAAACGAGAAGACAAGATTAGAGAAAAAAGGATAAAAAGGAAGGAGCACAGGCTCCAAGAAATATGGAACTATGTGAAAAGACCTAATCTATGTTTGATAGGTGTACCTGAATGTGACGAAGAGAATGAATCCAAGCTGGAAAATACTCTTCGGGATATTGTTCGGGAAAACTTTCCCAACCTAGCAAGGCAGGACAATATTCAACTCCAGGTAATACAGAGAACACCACAAAGATATTCCTCAAGAAGACCAACCTCAAGGCACATAATCGTCAGATTCACCAGGGTTGAAATGAAGGAGAAAATACTAAGGGCAGCCAGAGAGAAAGGTCAGGTCATCCACAAAGGGAAGCCTATCAGACTCACAGCAGATCTCTCAGCAGAAACCCTACAAGCCAGAAGAGAGTGGGGGCCAATATTCAACATCCTTAAAGAAAAGAACTTTCAACCCAGAATTTCATATCCAGCCAAACTAAGCTTCACAAGCGAAGGAAAAATAAAATCTTTTGTGAACAAGCAAGTACTCAGAGATTTCATCACCACCAAGCCTGCTTTACAAGAGCTTCTGAAAGAAGCACTACACACAGAAAGGAACGACCAGCATCAGCCTTTCCAAAAATCTACCAAAAAGTAAAAAGCATCAACATAATGAAGAATTTACATTAACTAATGGTTAAAACAGCCAGCTAACATCAAATGGCAGTATTAAACTCACATATATTATTATTAATCCTAAATTTAAATTGACTAAATCCCCCAATCAAAAGACACAGCCAAAACCAATTGGTATGCTGCATCCAGACCCATCTCACATGCAAGGATACACAAAGACTCAAAGGGATGGAGAAAGATTTACTAACCAAATGGAGAGCAAAAATAAATAATAAATAAATAAAAAGCAGGAGTTGCAATTCTTGCCTCTGATAAAATAGACTTTAAAGCAACAAAGATCAAAAGAAGCAAAGAAGGATATTACATAATGATAAAAGGATCAATGCAACAAGAAGAGCTAATGATCCTAAATATATACACACCCAATACAGGAACACCCAGATACATAAGACTTATAAAGAGACTTAGGCTCCCACACAATAATAGTGGGAGACTTTAGCATCAATATTAGACAGATCGACGAGACAGAAAATTAACAAGGATATCCAGGATTTGAACTCAGATCCGGAACAAGTAAACTTAATAAACATTTATAGAACTCTCCACTTTGAATACACAAAATATACACTCTTATCAGTACCACATCACACCTACTCACAGGTTTAAATGAAATATTGGTTGGCTGCTTGTTTGTTATTTTCTTCCCTCATTTTTTCCTGTCTCCATTATTAAGCACAATTA
Organism: Sapajus apella; assembly: GCF_009761245.1. Classification (NCBI taxonomy): domain Eukaryota; kingdom Metazoa; phylum Chordata; class Mammalia; order Primates; family Cebidae; genus Sapajus; species Sapajus apella. Next base: position 58,583,793 of record NW_022436944.1, on the reverse strand, counting down.
TTGGCTTAAAAGAGGTTTTCAATACCCATTTTTAGACTGCATTCTAGCCTGGGCAATAAAGCAACACTCCCATTCTCTCTCCCTCTTCCTCTTTCTTCCTCTCCTTCATTCTTTTTTTTTTAATTCTTTTTTTTCTTTCTCTCTTTCTTTTTTTTTTTCTTTTCTTTCTTTTTCTTTTTTTCCTTAAAAAAAAGAACTAGGCTGGGCATGGTGGCTCACGCTTGTGATCCCAGCACTTTGGGAGGCCAAGGTAGGAGCCCAGGACTCACTTGAGCCCAGGGGTTTGAGACTAGCCTGGGCGACACAGTGAGACCCCCACCTCCTAATGCTGTCATGATGGGGTAAGGATTTCCACATTTGAATTGGAGTTGGGAAACATAAAAATTCAGTCCATTGTATCATTCAGTAATTACACTATCTGTAAATGAAGTAAATGCTCCAATTAAAGCAAGAATTTCAAACTGGAAATAACATTCAATGACACACATCTCCTCCCGTTCTTCATTCTGATGCTTCAGCTTCTTGCAGAGAGAAGGTGGGACTGTGAGAGCCTCAGAGCAGGACTGCTAGAGGCCAGATGCGGTGGCTCACACCTGTAATTCCAACACCTTGGGAGGCCAAGGCAGATGGATCACTCGAGGTTAGGAGTTCGAGACCAGCCTGGGCAATATAATGAAACCCTGTCTCTACACTAAGTAGGTTTCAACATAGTGAAATCCTGTCTTTATACTAAGTGGCTCATGCCTGTAATCCCAGCATTTTGGGAGGCTGAGGCAGGTGGATCACCTGAGATCAGGAGTTTGAGACCAGCCTGGCCAACATGGTAAAACCCTGTCTCTACTAAAAATGCAAGAATTAGCTGGCCATGGTGGCACGTGCCTGTAATCCCAGCTGCTCAGGAGGCTGAGGCAGGGGAATCTCTTGAACCCAGTAGGTGGAGGTTGCAGTGAGCCGAGATCATGCCACTGTACTCCAGCCTGGGTGACAGTGGGAGACTCTGTCTCAATCAATCAATCAATCAATGTAGTGTAGCCTTAATGTGCAGTGTTTATAATGTCAACAGCAGAGTACAGTAATGTCCTGGGCCTTCACACTTGCTCACCACTCATTCCCTGACCCACTCAGGGTGAATGCTGCAAGCTCCACTCATGTTAAGTGCCCCATACAGGTGTACTAGTTTTTATCTTTTTTATTGCATTTTTCCTGCCGATTTTCTGTTTGAATATGTTTTTATACACAAACGCCATTGTGTTCAAACTGCCTGCAGTATTCAGTACAGTAACATGCTGTACACGTTTATAGTGGCTGTGGTTTGGGTATTTGTCTTCCCCAAGCCTCAGGTTGAGATTTGAGCCCCAGTGTTGGAGGTGAAACCTAATGAGAGACATTTGGGTCATGGTGGGGAGAATGAATGGCTTGGTGCCAGCCTTGCAGTAATGAGTCTGAGTTTCCTTGAGAGCTGTCTGTTAAAAAGAGCCTGCTGCCTTGCCCTCTCACTCTCTTGCTGCTCCTCTTGCCATGTGATCTCTGCCCACGATGGCTCCCCTTCTTTTTCTGCCATGAGTGGAAGCAAACTGAGGCCCTCACCAGAAGCAGATGCTGGCACCATGCTTCTTGGACAGCCTGCAGAACTGTGAGCCAAATAAACTTCTTTTCTTCATAAATTACCGAGCCTTAGATATTCCTTTATAACAACACAATCACACTAAGACAGTAACCTCGGAGCAGTGGGCTATGCCATATAGCCGAGGTGTGTGTAAGCTATGCCATTATCATTTGTGTAAGTACACTCTGTGATGTTTGCACGGTGGTGAAATGGCCTAACCACACAGTTCTCAGAAAGCATTCCCATCGTTGTTTCATATGACTGTATATTCTGCAAGCACTTCATGCATATTGTCTCATCTGTTCCCCACGACAGCCCTATTCGATGTTCTTATTATTCTCATTCTATAGATGTTGAAACTTAAAGATCTTCAGTAACTTGCCCAGTCACAAAGTCAGGGGAGGAAAGGCAACCTTCATTCGGAAAGTCTGACGGTCTGTGCTCATAATCACTGTGCTATACTACACCCTTGTGGCCAGAATGAGTCAGTAGAAACAGCTGAAAGTGATCGCAGGCTCCGAGGACAGAGGTGTCACCCAGGCAATGAGTACTGGCTTGGGAATGGGAACCCAGGCAATGAGGAGGGCTGGCTTGGGAATGGGATTTTCCTAGACTTCAGTCCTTGCTGCTGCATCGCAACTGGAGACTGAGATATTAACCAAACCAGCGTTCACACTCCAAGGCCCACAGCTGCTACAGCTGGATGGCGTGCTTGACAGAGGGGGGCAAACATCCCAACGGTCTGGGACAGGCCTGGTTTGGATTTCTTTTCCCTGTGTCCTTTCCAGTTTATCACTGGTCCAAGATTGTCCATTTCGTGACACGTTTTTATTTTTACTATTTTTTGTTTTTGAGATGGAGTCTCACTCTGTCACCCAGGCTGGAGTGCTATTGATCGATCTTGGCTCACTGCAACTTCCACCTCCTGGGTTCAGGCGAGTCTCCGGCCTCAGCCTCCCGAGTAGCTGGGATTACAGGTGCATGTCACTATGCCCAGCTACTTTTTTGTTGTTGTTTTTAGTAAAGAAGGAGTTTTGCTATATTGGCCAGGCTGGTCTCGAACTTCTGACCTCAAGTGATCCACCCGCCTTGGCCTCTCAAAGTACTGGGATTACAGGCGTGAGCCACCACACCCAGCCCAAAATAGTATTTAATTGCTGCATTAAAATAAGTCAGGCTGGGTTTGGTAAGCATCCACCTGTCCACCCAACTTGAGCCATTATCTCTTCTGGTCATGGCACGTGACACACACGTGCAGTAAAAGGAACTCTCACTTAGACATGCTTAGTGAAAGATGATCAGCAGTAATCACATCTGCTTGCTCTGCTCTTTCCAAATGCAGCCACTTAACCAATACCTCCGTTTCAAAGCCAGCATTCAGGACACTTGCTAAAATCATAGAACGTGCTGGGACATGAGGCCCAGAGACAGTCAGTTCCTATTTGTCTCAGATGCTGATACAAGCAATGCCAGCTGCTGCTCCTGCCAGCAACGTGAGTACCAACCAGATGCACAGTGATGATTACCACGGCATGTGAAATGCAAACAGCTGGACTGTCAGTTGCTGGGGTAGGTGGGAAATGTAGGAAATTACAGGTAAGAAGGAAGCTGAGAAATTCTCCCATCGAGAACAGAGTGCTCTGCTTTTGCTGCACTGGCTTTATCATTTTTCTATATAATGTAGATCTGCAACTACTGATTCCACTGTTTGGCAATGATTTTGCATTTTGCAATAAAGCTTTTGATAGCAGTGAGCTAATGAATGGAAATCAAAATTTAGTAGGAAATTAGGTGTTAAACCTGTTTCTCCAGAAAGTTGGTGATGACTTGCAGAACTTGCACAAACTGTGCATAAGCTTCGGCTGTCATGTGGGAGCTGTGGTGATTCACTGATCCTCCCACCTCCCACATTCCCCCAGAGAGATGGAAACCTGCTGAGGAAGCCTCAATGTCCACTCCAAAAATAAGTAGGTATTTTAAGAAGACTGTGCCCTCAAATGACAGTTTAAAATGTGCAGCTACAGAACACACATTTACAGATCACACCACGAAGGTGACTTTCTATTTAATGACTGTTCTTTTAAATGAATTTTGAACTTTTTACTTGAAATTTGGTACTGCTCACCAGATTGGATAAATTTTTGAGCCTTTGAAAAACTACTGTGTAAATCAAACTGTGCCCCTACTCATTTTTATAAATATTTTAAATTTTGATTCGTTTTTGCTTAAAACCCATTGAAACCCTTTAACCAAAATATTCAGTGAATGGAGCACCCAAAAACTTCCATTTTTGAAGCTTTCAGCAAAACACAATGATCACCAAATCAGAGGGACGTGTTCATTACTCTCCCTATCTGCCCCCTCGCTGCTGCTTTCAATTCTCCATGGCCTCCCAGAGCTCCCCGTGCTGGAATCCCAGCTGACCACAGCTTTACCTTCTCAGTAATGTACTTTATTGGCCGGGCGCGGTGGCTCAAGCCTGTAATCCCAGCACTGTGGGAGGTCGAGGCGGGTGGATCACGAGGTCAAGAGATCGAGACCATCCTGGTCAACATGGTGAAACCCCGTCTCTACTAAAAATACAAAAAATTAGCTGGGCGTGGTGGCACGTGCCTGTAATCCCAGCTACTCAGGAGGCTGAGGCAGGAGAATTGCCTGAACCCAGGAGGCGGAGGTTGCGGTGAGCCGAGATCGCGCCATTGCACTCCAGCCTGGGTAACAAGAGCGAAACTCCGTCTCAAAAAAAAAAAAAAATAATAATAATAATAATAATAATAATGTACTTTATTGGCCTTGTTTCCACCCCTGTCTCACTGCCCCACTTAACTTACTTAAAGAGTAAGTTTTGAGATCTATTGCACATCAGGGCAATTATAGTCAATAATAATGTATATTTCAAAATTACTAAGTGGGTACATTTCAAATGTCTCAACAGAAAAAAATAAGTGAGATGACAGATATGTTAATTAGCTTGATTTAATTATTCCACATGGTATACCTATAGGAAAACATCACAATATAGCCCTTGAATGTATACAACTATAATTTATTCAAAATAAAATTAATTTTAAAAAAAAATTGTTCTTAAAACCATCTAGGGACTGTTCCAGGCCAAGTAACTTATTTTTCAATATAGAATTCAGTTGAAAAACTTAGAAAATATTCACATGAAGATACTGTGATCAGATGAGCTATTTAAACATTTCTAAAAGACCTGGGTTTTGGCCAGGCACAATGGCTCATGTCTGTAGTTCCAGCACTCTGGGAGGCTGAGGCGGGCAGACCACTTGAAGTCAGGAGTTCGAGACCAGCCTAGTCAACATGGTGGAACCCTGTTCTCTACTAAAAATACAAAAATTGGCCAGGTGTGGTGGTGCATGCCTGTGGTCCCAGCTACTTGGGAGGCTGAGGCAAGGAGAATTACCTGAACCGGGGAGGCAGAGGTTATAGTGAGCTGAGATCACGCCACTGCATTCCAGCCTGGGCAATAGCATGAGACTCCATCTCAAAAAAAAAAAAAAAAAAAAAGACCTGGATTTCTTTGCCTGTTTCTGTCAATGACGCTCTTTCATCATTGTATCATCCAACACTATGTAAAATTGATATGAGAGATCCCTACCTTAATGTGGCAGATAATATTTACACACTTAAAATAGGGTTTGTGTCTCCTCTTCTGTTGCCTGTATATTATATAGTATCACGTGTCTTGAATATTTTATGTTGATGGTCAAAATTTGAAATTTTAAAAGATGACTTTTCAAAGTTATAAAAAAGGAAAGAAAAGGGTCTATCTGAGCCCTTCACTCAAAGCAGTATCAGGAACCTCCCTCTTATGTCTTATCTCCCGCTTGCTAAGACACAATGTCTTATGAAATGGGGCTCATCAATTTGGCCAGCCAATCTTCTGTCTAGAATTTGCCCGTTCCTGGCCCTTTATGCAACACTTTCAACTCATCTGTCATTTATCCTTGCAGCCTAAGTAACATTCCTTTTTATCTTGAGAAAGAGTCCACTGTTTTATCATTAAGTAAGAGGTTTACTCTCATTTTCCCCAAGCTTCCTTTAATCGTTAAGACAGTCTTTCATTTATTAGTCTCTAGAGAAAATTATCTAAGTTTGAGTGAAGCAAGGTTTTCTTTTCACTGTTGAATTGTGTTTAGTGATAAACAATGAAGGAATGCAGTTCCTGGCCTAACACTCATCTCTGCTTGGGTATTAAGAATGCTCACATATTCGGCCTGAGGTTGAGAGTTCAAGACCAGCCTGACCAACATGGTGAAACCCCATCTTTAAAAAAAAAAAAAAAGAATGATCACATATTAAAAATCAAAGTGCTGGCCAGGCGCGTTTGGCTCATGCCTGTGATCCTAGCACTTTGGGAGGCCAGGGCGAGCAGATCACGAGGTCAGGAGTTTGAGACCAGCCTGGCCAATATGTTAAAACACCGTCTCTACTAAAAATACAAAAATTAGCAGGGCATGGTGGCACGTGTCTGTAGTCCCAGCTACTCAGGAGACTGAAGCAGAAGAATCATTTGAACCCAGGGAGGCAGAGGTTGCAGTGAGCCTAGATCACACCACTGCACTCCAGCCTGGGCAACACAGTGAGACTCTGTCTCAAAAAAAAAAAAAGAATGATCACATATTAAACATGGAAGTACAACTACAGCTGACATATTTGGAGCACTGCTGCATGCCAGAAAATATATTTTTTTTTTTCTTTTGAGACAGAGTCTCACTCTGTCGCCCAGGCTGGAGTGCAGTGGTGCAATCTCGGCTCATTGAAACCTCCACCTTCCATGTTCAAGCAATTCTCCTGCCTCAGACTCCCAAGTAGCTGGGACTATAGGTACAGGCCATCAGGCCCAGCTAATTTTTTTTTTTTTTTTGTATTTTTAGTAGAGACGGGGTTTCACTGTGTTAGCCAGGGTGGTCTCAATCTCCTGACCTCGTGATCCACCCGCCTCAGCCTCCCAAAGTGCTGGGATTACAGGCGTGAGCCACCACGCCCACCCTGCCAGAAAATATTCTAAGGGTTCTAAAAATATGAATTCATTTGCTCCTCCTGACAACTCGATGATATGGCACTACTATTCTCTAATTTACAAATGGAGAACCCAAGGCACAGAGACGTTAAATCACGTCCCCAGGGTCACAAGACCAAATGGCAACACCTGGATTTAAACTTGAGCTCTCTGGCTCCTGAGCCCACACTGAATCCTGTACTGCGTCTGTCATGGGACATACCTCTGGGTTTCCAGGACTCCAGGCCTTTTAAATTTCAAATCACTTTCTTCCTCCCCTTCCTACGGCAAAGAAAAATAAAGTTTGGGAGTACTTCAAGGACAAAAAGCAAGTCACTGGATTATACTCATTCATTCATTCCTTTGTTTTTCTATCGGCAATCAAAGAATGACCATGGACGAAGCCTTATCTGAATCTCTGGAGACAGAGAGATGAACACAACAAAGTCTTTGGCCTCAAAGAGCCCTGGAGGCAGCTCGTGTGCCCGGATAGAAGATTTCGTCAGTGTTAGCAAAGGATGCTGTGGGAATGTGGAAGAGGGCATTTCATTCAGTAGGGAGCAGGGAGTCTGAAATCTTCTTGGGGAAAGATTTCCAAGCTGTGTCTGAAGGAATGAGTAGGGACACACTCAGATTCCCGGTCTGGCCTCTGGAGCCCTATTCAGGGGTTGACGGGAAGGGAGGATCCAGTTCCCGGGACAGAGGTGCTCACAGGAGAGATCCAGTTCTCCCTCTCCCTGCCCCACCCCTCCCTGCTGCCTCATCTGCCTCAGGATGCTCTTGACCCTCACAGTGCCAGGCCTGACCACAGACCCAGGTAAGAACTACAGGCTCAAGAAACTCTTCCAGCCTCTGCTGAGCTCAAACAAATGCCCCTGCCAACAGCACTGTGAAATGTCGACCACTCCAGTGTCCTCCAGCAATAAGGGAATCTGCCCTGTTTGCCTCATCTCAGGCTTCCATCACTTTGCAGTGCAGGACCAGCAATGCTCTATAGGTCACCCCCTTCTGCACACAGCCCCAGGAGTCCAGGGGTGATAGGCCCACAGCTTCCAATGCCAAGGGAGCAAAGGACCACATTTGGGTATTGGTGGCTTTGTTCTAACACTGGAAATTTTATCTAGTCTCTGTATAAGATAATATATGTTTTTCTTTTTTCTTTTCCTTTTTGTTGAAACAGAGTCTCGCTGTGGCGCCCAGGCTGGAGTGCAGTGGTGCAATCGCAGCTCACTGCAGCCTCAACCTTCCCATGCTCAAGTGACCTCCCTCCTTTGGCCTGGATACTATACATATATACACACACACATATATATATATACATACATATATATATACTTGAGATGGAGTCTGTATATATATAGAAACTCAGAGTTTCTTGAGTCTGTCACCCAGACTGGAGTGCAGTGGCCCGATCTCCGCTCACTTCAACCTCTACCTCTCGGGTTCAAGCAATTCTCCTGCCTCAGCCTCCCACGTAGCTGGGATTACAGGTGACTGCCACCAAACCTGGCTTTTTTTTTTTTTTTTTTTTTAGTAGTAGAAACAGGATTTCACCTTGTTGGACAGGCTGGTCTCTAACTGCTGACCTCAAGTGATCTGCCCTCCTCGGCCTCCCAAAGCACTGGGATTATAGGCCTGAGCCACCGTGCCCCCAGCCTATGTTTTTTTTCAAGGGAGATTATGAATGGAATCATTAACAAACATGATACTTTTATTAAAGGAAAATCATTCAGAGACTAAATGAGTAAGAAATTGAATGTTATCCAGTCTTTCCATTTTAGTTTATTATTAGTTGTGAGAAATATTCTATTTTTAAAAATAACATAAACAGCCGGGCGCGGTGGCTCAAGCCTGTAATCCCAGCACTTTGGGAGGCTGAGGCGGGTGGATCACGAGGTCAAGAGATCGAGACCATCCTGGTCAACATGGTGAAACCCCGTCTCTACTAAAAAAATACAAAAAATCAGCTGGGCATGGTGGCACGTGCCTGTAATCCCAGCTACTCAGGAGGCTGAGGCAGGAGAATTGCCTGAACCCAGGAGGCGGAGGTTGCGGTGAGCCGAGATCGAGCCATTGCACTCCAGCCTGGGTAACATGAGTGAAACTCCGTCTTAAAAAAAAAAAAAAAAAAAAAAAATAACATAAACAGATTATGCATATAGCATATAATAGATTGTATAAATGTGTAACAGTCTCTTTGATTACTAAGGGAAAAAAGGTTATGTTATGCTTGAGCATTTGGAGATTTCAAGTATCTTCACACCCAGTTCCAGTAATACATAGCAGAGCAAAGGCATTACATGTGAAGCTACGGACTCATCTCACAGAACCAGAGACTGGAAAAGCTAAACAGTGAAGGCAGGGCTAGCATCCAGCCATGCATATAAGGAGCTCGTTAGATCTCTCAGCATCTGCAGCAGCTTTGTTAATCACACAGAGCATAACTTTTGCATTCTAATTACCAATGTCATCAGCCTTTGTGCAGATTTGAGCACTGCAGGTTCCAATCATGCTTAGGGCTGTGATTTGTAGCAGACCTTGTCCCATCACCTGGCAGCTGCTGTTGAGGGCACAGTAAGGGAGAAATGAACTGGGCTGCTTCAGCGTGATCCACGCCTGGAAGTGCGACGCACAGAAGGCTTTGCTCTTCTTTTCAGAGGGCTGGGTACCAGTCTCCATCCTGCCTCCAAGCAGCTGAGTGACCCTGGGAGACCTCACTTCTTTGTTCATTCCCACATTGAGTTTCATCGGATCATTTGGGGATCTCTAATGCCTGGTCACCCACAGACTATCTGGCAGAAAATAAAACTTGGAGATCACGTAACCAAATCCCTTATTTTGCAAATAAAGTGAAACTCTCAGAGGCCTACTGGTTTCACAGGCATTCAATTCCTGCTTCCATTTTTTTCCCTGCAAAATACATTGCAAATTATAGTAACTTTTTAGTAAATATTTCATGATATTTAAGGCTTTTTCTTGACTTGTTTAGTGTCTTGCTTTCCTTTCACTTCAAACCAATGAAGCCTTCTGAAATAGAACAGAAAGCTTCTGTAATATGTTTTTCTAGAAGTGTTAAGATAGAAAATGCTTTAAGTAGTCAGTGCTTCGGATATGTTCCTCAGGCTTGTGGTTTTAAAGAATTCAGATGTTACACTTCTTTACTCTTCAACAAGTGTAACTTATTGATTATACTGTCAGTATTTTCAGTTCAGCCAGCTCTTGTATTCTAGGAATATTGAAAAAAAACTGGCTGCAAAGGGCTCTTTAGCTATAGAAAATACGTTTCAGCATGGATTAGTGCTTCCTTAGGCAATCATTCAAATTGTTTTTCAAGCTCTGAGAATATATTAATTTGAAAATGGAGACAGAGTTCCAGGTGTTGAGTCTAGAGATTTATGCCAGGGGCAACCTAGGATTTAAACTTTTTCCACACGTATTACATAGAATAAAGAATTTGAGCATACTAACTCAGAGCTAACAACACAACAATGTAAACAACTGCAATTATGATTTTTTTCAATAATATCTTTAGAGCTGGGCACGGTGGCTCATTCCTATAATCCCAGCACTTTGGGAGGCCAAGGCAGGTGGATCACCTGAGATCAGAAGTTCAAGACCAGCCTGGGTAACATGGTGAAACCCCATCTCTACTAAAAATACAAAAATTAGCCAGGCGTGGTGATGCATGCCTGTTATCCCAGCTACTCAGGAGGCTGAGGCAGAACAATCACTTGAACCTGGGGGGCAGAGGTTGCAGAGTCGAAATCGCACCACTGCACTCCAGCCATTTCGCTCTGAGCAAGAGTGAAACTTTGTCTCAAAAGAAGAAAACATGCCTTTAAAGCAAACACGTATTATATTTTTTTCTTTTTATTAGAGTTATCAGCATGTGATATTTCATTTTTGTTGAAACCTTTTTTTGACAAGGTGTCACTGTTCTACGCAGGGTGGAGAGCAGCAGTCATAGCTCCCTCTCCCTCCTTCCTTTTTTCCTTTCTTTCTGGATCCTGCTTTATTAAAGAATACTTTTTATTTTATTTTTTTATTGTATTTTATTTTTTTTGAGACGGAGTTTCACTCTTGCTACCCAGGCTGGAGTGCAATGGCGCGATCTCGGCTCACCGCAACCTCCGCGTCCTGGGTTCAGGCAATTGTCCTGCCTCAGCCTCCTGAGTAGCTGGGATTACAGGCATGTGCCACCATGCCCAGCTGATTTTTTGTATTTTTAGTAGAGACGGGGTTTCACCATGTTGACCAGGATGGTCTCGATCTCTTGACCTCGTGATCCACCCGCCTCGGCCTCCCAAAGTATTGGGATTACAGGCGTGAGCCACCGTGCCCGGCAAGAATACTTTTTAAATACAATAGGGCAATGAAGTAATTCTTGTTTTGTTTCTGGTTTTTTTTAACTGGACAGTAAGGTGATTTTTCTATCTGAAACTTTGATCACTGGAAGGCAGGACACAAGTAAGCTTTCTAAAACTTCCTTCTTTGACAATAAATGAGATATTGGAGTACATCTTTGGAATAGACTTTTACTAGGCCCAAGAGTGATCTCAGAAAGAAAAAGTGTCTTTGTTTATCTGGGAGCTTTGCCCAGGCCAGATAGTCTCACACTAATTTGTGACGGGATCTTTAGACCACACAGTACCTGCTCTGTATCTGGAGGAGCAGGGGACTAAAAGTCGGCCACATGGACAGTCAACCGTGTCTACATAACCAGGTTCCAGCAAAACCCTGGACACCAAGGCTCAGGCAAGCTTCCCTGGTTGGCCATGCTTCCTGCATATTGTCACACATTGTTGCAGGGGTCCTTTAGCACTGCCTGTGAGCCACAACTGGGAGAGGACAACTGAAGCTCCAAGTGTGGAATTCTGCTGGACTCTGCCTCATGCAGCTCCTCTTCTGGCTGATTTTAATCTGTTCTTTCACCGTAATGAGCCATAACTATGAGGATCACAGTTTCAGTGAGTTCAAAGAGTCCTTCTGGGGAATCATTAAACCTGAGAGTGGGCCAGGTTTGACGGCTCACACCTGTAATTCCAGCACTTGGGAGGCTGAGGCAGGCACATCACTTGAAGTCAGGAGTTCAAGACCAGCCTGGCCAACATGGTGAAACTCTATCCCTACTAAAAATACAAAATTAGCCAGGCCTGGTGGCACACACCTATGGTCCCATCTATTCGGGAGGCTGAGGTGGGAGGATCACATGAACCCAGGAGGCAGCCAAGATCATGCCACTACACTCCAGCCTATATCACCGAGAGAGACTATGTCTCAAAACAAAACAAAGACCTGGGGTGGTTTTGGGGACCTCCCAAACTTGCAATTGATGTCAGAAGTGAGGATGATCTGTGGACTACTCAGTAATACTGCACTAAGAGAAAAAGCACAAATATACGTAATTAGAAATCAGAAGGAATATGAGCACAATGACAGTAACCAGGGGTTGGGGAAAGACACCATGAGGACCCACTTTACAGATGCTGTAGTTCTCATATCCTGCATCTGTACTGAGGTCTTCTGGAACCTGTCCATGGGGCCCTCTGTAGAGAGAGAGTATTCCCTCAGCAAACCACTTTCTTCAAAGGGTTCATTTCTTCCTCACTCCTCCACTAATAAATTCAGACTTCCAGTCTATAATCCCAGCACTTTGGGAGGCCAAATTGGGATAATCTCTTGAGGCCAGGAGTTCAAGACCAGCCTAAGCAACATTGCAAAACTCCCATCTCTATTTTTAAATAATTTTTAAATTCTTGTTTTCAAAGCAACTTTTCAGTTCTTTTCCCAAGAGGTGCAAATACAAATCTGTGATTTTTCTAAAAGCAGCAGAATTTAACTACTTTACTCAAATCACTGAACAAACAATGATGAGGAATGATGATGAGGACACAACTTAGAAACAGTCAAATGGAAGAGACAAAACAAGGGCTATCGGAGGAATGAAGTAAGATCTGAATAATGGCAATTATAGTAACTCACGTTTTCTGTGGAGTTGGAAGCATTTAAAATGTTCCATTATCCTGAGGCTGACAGCTGCTGGGACCCTGTGTGCAGCCAGACTTGCAGGATCCTCTTTTGAGGCTGAAGGCTAGAAATTTCCTATGCATACAGCAAACGTGAGAAGCCTCCTGGGCTAGGATAAGGCATTAATTAGGCCAGATAGCAAATGGGGCAAGGGCCCTAAAATACCTGTTATCTCTAGTATCCTATTTAGGAGGTGATCCTAACACTCCAGGTAGAATAACCTATTTCCACATATAAAAGCTCAGCTGAAAAACAGATGAAAATAGAGGCTAGTGGCTGAGGAGCTGGCCCAAACTGTCCAAGTAGTGCTGGAGGCCTTCTAAGAAGAGGGCAATAATGGCATGGGGGTCTTCACACCAGCATGAACCAGCCCACCACTCAAGGATTAGGGACAGGGCTTCGTGAGCCACTGTCTGTCGGTGAGGACAAAGCACGGGCAGAAATGGGGCCAAGGTACTGTGGGAAGAAAGAGTGAGCACCAGGCCAGGTGTGGTGGCTCATGCTTGTAATCCCGGCACTTCCGGAGGCTGAGGCGGGTGGATCGCCTGAAGTTTGAGTTTGACACCAGCCTGGCCAACATGGAGAAACTCCACCTCTTACTAAAAACACAAAAATATTAGCTGGGCATGCTGGCATCTGCCTGTAATTTCAACGACTCAGGAGGCTGCAGCAGAATTGCTTGAACCTGGGAGGGGGAGGTCATAGCTAGCATGAGATCCGCACCACTGCACTCCAGCCTGGTGACAGAGTGAGACTCCCTCTCAAAAAAAGGCCAGGTGTGGTGGTACAGACTTAAAATCCCAGGTAGGCAGGAGGCTGAGGACAATCACTTAAATCCAGCAAGCAGAAGTTGCAATGAACTGAGATCACCACTGTATTCCAGCCTGGGAAACTGGGAAAGACTGTCTCAAAACAAACAAAAGACAAATATGGAAAGCATTACATTAATTTTTATGTATTCATACAAATTTCCCTCTCCCAGAACCTGTAGGCAAGCTGACAAGAGGGGTAATGAATGTCTCTCAATGTGGGGCCATTGCCTCTCCAGGGCTTCCAGGAATAGTTAACCTAAGTGAGAGGAACAGTCTCAAAAATAAAAACCTTAGCTCTACAAAATTTACCTACACTAATGGTAATAAAAGTCAACATTATCAGGGCCTTGGAAAAATATTCCTGAAGTGACCACCTAAATACATGTAACCACTTACACCTATTTTCAGGACACAGGTGTTCTCTACACAGAAAGCTGAGGAAAACTCTCAAGTGAAAAGCAATATACATTACAGTGAACTTCAGAAGTACAATTCATGGCAAGACGTGTATTTATTGTTATGCTTTGGTATGAAATCCCAGGTATTCTGATCTGGAAAAACCAAAATAAATGAACACAACTTTTAGAAACTCGATGTTTATTTTCCATGAATCTTATATGTTGTTTAAGAGCCCACACAAGAGCAGCTTAAGACCATTCAGTGGTTGCTCCTACCCATTCAGTGGCCTGAGCAGTGGGGGCTGCAGACCAGTCTTCCGTGGCAGGCTGGGCGCTCCAGTCTTCTGTTAAGAAAACACCAAAAAAGCCATCAGCACTGTCCTCAAAGTAGGATTTTCCTCACCCCACTCCCCACAGCAATCTAACAGATGCTACAGCATGCTAGAATGAAAACCTCTTAATGCTAGTATAAAAGCCAGAGGTCATTAAAGTTAGAATAAAACTGGGAAGTTGCAAAATACCAGCTTGATGCACTTCTATCTTGACACATACCAGTAGGGAACTGCTGGATGGGCACAGAGGGCACCTGCACGCCTTCAGACCAGTCGGCAACCTCAGGCTGAGTGGCAGTGAACTCAGGGGCCGGAGCAGTCCATTCACCCTGAAACTCCTCCTTGGTCACAGCCTTCTCAGCAGCAGCCTGCTCTTCTTTTTCAATCTGGTCATTAAAAACAAAGGAGGGGGGGACTTAAAGGGACTGACAAATTTTGCTTCCTAGAAGCACGGACCAAGTTGTCCGATTTGCTTATGTAACCACAAGCCTCTGGAAAAGCTTACCTCTTCAGGATCTCTGTAGAAGTAGAGATCAGGCATGACCTCCCACGGGTGTTCACGGGAAATGGTGCCACGCATGCGCAAAACTTCCCGAGCCAGCATCCACCACATCAAACCCACCGAGTGAGCTCCCTGCCAAGAGTGGCAGATTATTAACAAGTGACACTTGGTCAAACTCAAATAGCAAGCACCCTCCTGGATCCTACATCTAGGTACCAAAAGTACAGCCATTTCTTAGTTTAAAAACAACTGTAACAAGGAACATTATCATCAGGGATTCCCAACCTTGTCTGCAGACTGGAATCACAGGGATTAAAAAAAAAAAAAAAAAAAAAAAAAGCCACATATACAGTTTTCAGGACTTCACCCCACACGAGATGAGATCCCTGGGAGAAATGCCTGGACACTAGCATTTAAAAAAAAAAAACAAAAAAACAACAACAAAAACTGGGCAATTCTTATGCAAAATCAGGGTTTTCAGAACCGTTACAAATCAACCAATTTGAACCACGTAACCCACCTTTTTAGAATCTTATAGTAGAACCCATCAAGTTGGTGTGAAAACAGAAAGGCCAAGGGCCTGAGAGGCCTGAGCAAGAAACATGGACAAAGGCAGAAGAAAACACACTGTTTTCCAAATGTTTTCATCTCTCCACAAAGCTGTCATGCAGTAATGTTATACTGTAGCAAGAATTACTATCAAACTCCACTCATCGGGCCAGAGACCCTCATGGTGTTAGCGAAAAACTTGCCCCTCGTGTAGCACACTACCTACACTTGCGAGTTCATCGGCCAGTCAGTAGCCTCAACTCCAAGCTCTAACAATGTGCACAGGAAGTGCTTTTTTCTACAGCACACATTCGCAAACTCTAGATCATAAAATCGTTACCTTGTTGTTGCATGGGATGGCAATGTCCACATAGCGCAGAGGAGAATCTGTGTTACACAGAGCAATGGTCGGTAGGTTAACATAAGACGCCTCCGTGAGAGGCTGGTGGTCAGCCCTTGGGTCAGTAACCACAAGCAGCCGTGGCTCCCGGAAGGCTGCCTGGATCTGGTTGGTGAAGGTTCCAGGAGTAAAGCGGCCAGCAATTGGAGTGGCTCCAGTGGCAGCAGCAAACTTCAGCACGGCCCTCTTTGAAGAATTAAAAGTTCGTAGTACTCCAGAGATACTTCACAGCAACTCCCCATATGCTGACACCCAGTTCTGTAACCACATGCAAGAGCCTATCTAGCTAAAACCCTCAAATACCCACTTCCTCAAAAATGCAAGCATCAAAACTAAACACCGAAAACATTAATTCTTCTGTTTTCTATATAAACTGACAAGTACTTTAAAAACTATAACCAGAAAACACCTTAGACATGCCCTCACCTCTAGGCCCTCTGCTTGGAATGCACTTCCCACCCTCAGGTGTCTGGTTCACTGGCTTCCTCGTATCTGGAGGCTCCAGAGCCACACTTCCCAGGCTCTAAGAACCAAGTGGGTGACTTTTTGAGTTAAATTGCTCAGGACATTCACATGCCTCCAAGTTCCTCATACGGTTAAGTATTAAATACACCTAACACAGAACAATGCCTGACACCCAGCAAGCACTTCTGGGCACCGGCTAATTTAATCACCACTACTCCATGTAAAGCAGGCAACACCAGCTTTCCTTAACCTCTTACTTCTCCAGAGATTTCCCCATGTATTAAAAGGCAGTCTTGTTTTTCTACTACATCCCAAGCACCTAGGAATACTACCTGGCCCCATCTAGATGCTCAGTGTATTTTTCTCAAGCAAGTACTGTCACTCATTTCATTCTACAGCAATAATCAGAACTGCCCCTTTTCTACTGTGTACCAAACTGTGTGGTCCCAGTAACAAGTCAGTTTGAGGAATAACCCTCTGCAAAAACACTCACGGGAACCTGCCCTGTCAACACTGAAACAGAGTCCTTACCACACAATTTTTAAATCTGTCTTGTTGGGATGAATGAAATCCCTGTTAGAACCCTTACAATTCAAGAAATCCACTAGTTTTCTCAACAGAAAGATTGTTTTTTTTTTGGGGGGGGGGGGCGGAGTTTCGCTCGTTACCCAGACTGGAGTGCAATGGCGGGCTCTCGGCTCACCGCAACCTCCGCCTCCTGGGTTCAGGCAATTCTCCTGCCTCAGCCTCCGGAGTAGCTGAGATTACAGGCACGCGTCACCATGCCCAGCTAATTTTTTGTATTTTTAGTAGAGATGGGGTTTCACCGTGTTGACCAGGATGGTCTTGATCTCTTGGCCTCGTGATCCACCCACCTCAGCCTCCCAAAGTGCTGGGATTACAGGCGCGAGCCACCGCACCCAGCCATTAACTAGTCATTTTTCAAAAATATAAATTAAGGTATTTTTCATTCGAGTTGGCAGATTTTTTTTTTTTTTGAGACAAGGCCTCACTCTGTCATTCAGGCTGGAATGCAGTGGCACAGTCTCGGCTCACTGCTGCCTCGACCTTCTGGGTTCAAGCAATCCTCCCACTTCAGCCTCAGCTGAGACTGCAGGCACACACCACCACCACACCCAGCTAGTTTTTGTTAATTTTAGTAGAGACAGGGTTTTGCCACCTTGCCCAGGCTGGTCTTGAACTCTTGGGCTCAAGTAATTCACCCGCCTCAGCCTCACAAAGTACCTGTATTACAAGCATGAGTGACCCACGACAAGATTTTTACTGCAGCCCCCAACTCCTAGACTTGAGGGATCTTCTGCCTTGGCCTCTCAATTAACTTGGGGGGCATGTCACTATGACTGAATAACTAAAATTCTTAAAAATTTCTTGCTCATGAGACTTGGATAAAACAAAGACTAGTGTCCTAGTCTAAGAAAAGCTTTCTGAAAAATGTTGCAGTTGACATCAAATTTCTGCCCCAGAATTTCATTATTTCAAGGTAAAAACTGAGTCTGGAAAAATGTGATAAGCCACTTAAATGGGATTTCTACATATTTAGTGGCAGTAGTCTACACAAAATGAAAATATAAGTTCCACATAGTGCGAGATGCCCAACATGTATGTTGAAAAGGTCATTATAGGCTGGGCACAGTGGCTCACACCTAAAATCCTAACACTTTGGGAGGCCAAGGCGGGAGGATCACTTGAGTCAGGAGTTCAAGACCAGCCTGGCCAACATGGTGAAACCGTGTCTCTACTAAAAATACAAAAATTAGGCATGGTGTAATCCCAGCTACTCAGGAGGCTGAGGCAGAATCGCTTGAGCCCAGCAGGCAAAGGCTGCAGTGAGCTCAGATCACACCACTGCACTCCAGCCTGGGCAATGGGTAACAGAGGGTGACCGTCTCTTAAAAGGAAAAGGACATCTAAGAGTAATTTCTATGGCTCAGTCCAACTTAAGATCTCTGAATAGTTTTCTTTTACGTTTCTGTATGTCTCACAATATCTGTAAGCTTTATTTCTATAATATAAAAACTAATCACTGTTCCACAAACCTGGCCAGTATTCCTGGAGGATATAACACTGACATCAGCAGGGTTTTCAATAGCAACAATGGCACGAGCTGCCAGGAGAAGCTTCTCCCAGGTCCTCTTCAGGTTTATGATGTAGATGCCTAGGTGAAGGCAGAAGGATTTTTAACACTTGACCTGCTGTGATAACATTCGTCATAGAAGTTTAGTGTATGTAGCAGCGAGTCCTACCAAACTCCAGCCACAGAGGCAAGCTCCGCTGGGGTTAGCGAGCACCCTTGCCATTACTGTAGCACACCTCCGACACTCGGAAGTTCACGAGCCAAGACAGGCCTCCACCCGAGCTTTAACAGTGTGCAGCCTGGATTCAGTTGCCTAAATCCATCTTTCCTTTCACTTTGCCTGTACCTACTGTCCATCAGCGGTTCTTAAAAATACACTTTCTGAAGATTAAAAAAGAGGGGCAGGGGAATCCACTTCCTGGCTTTCTGCCACTCTTTTCCTTTTACCAACAGCACTGATGCAAGATTTGTCCTGAAACTCCTTTACAGAATGCCACTCCCAAGTGGTTGGTAGCTGTATATCTAAAATAAGCATCTTAGCCAACTTAATGCCATCCCTCTTCTGCTTCTTCTAAGCCATATTGTTTATTCCCACCTCTTACCCCACTTTCCACTCAAGTCAGTCGAATAGCTGTAAAAGCACCTATGAAGTGAGAACACTATGGAAGACATTACACACTCAGCTAACAAACTTTGTCACATTCATGACCCAACACAAGTCCCATAACACAGGCAACTGACGTTTTCTTCCCCTGAAGCAGAAATCTTTTCTTCCAGTAACCACCAGAACATTTACTTAAGAGTATGTTTTCAACCTAGGGTTCTGGCTTCATTTGAAGAAGAGGATACAAAGAAATTACCCAGAACTAACCATCAGAATAACAAGGCGAAAATTTGTACTTACAGCTGGAATAACAAAAAATTAAAGCAATGACTAACCATCACTTTTCCTTTTATAGATATACTGTTCCATCTGGAAGTCAAGGTTGGTGCCACCTAAATGCGTTCCTGCTGCCAGGAACTTAAGGACATCCTCCTCCTTCATTTGCAGGACATCAAGGGCTCCGGACATTGTGAAAGTTTCCCTTTAAGTTACGACGGGAATCTGAAAAAAAAAAGAGCAACCTATTTCTTTTCATTCCAGTGAGTTAAGTGGGGTAGGGATACATCCTTAAAAACAACCAAAGATTCCATCCGCTAGTGTCAGACACTGAGCAGTGAAGGGGTTAAGACAATAGAACTTTAATGTTAACAGATTCATGCCGAGTATCATACAACAGCAGCACATCTTACTGAGGAAATGGTGTGGACAGCAGAATAACGGAAATAATAAACCTAGAGGAAGCCCCGCGCCGTGGCTCATGCCTGTAATCCCAGCACTTTGGGAGGCTGAGGTGGGCAGATCACCTGAGGCGAGGAGTCCGAGACCAGCCTGACCAACATGGAGAAACCCCATCTCTACTAAAAATAGGAAATCAGTCGGACGTGGTGGCACACGCCTGTAATCCCAGCCACTCTGGAGGCTGAGGCAGGAGAATCGCTTGAACCCGGGAGGTGGAGGTTGAAGTGAGCCGAGATGGTGCCATTGAAACTCAGTCTCAAAATCAACCAACCAACCAACCTAGACGAAATTCGTGAATGCAAATTCAACACTTTTTAGGAGTTAAGGAAATCTGCGGACGCGCCAAGTTAACACCTAGATATTAAAAGAGCAGCCACGTTTGGGCTATGCAAAGTAAAGGCAAAGAAATGTATGAACTGGTTTCAGTTATTTTCAGATTGCAGGCGGATGCTTCGCGATTACTTTGCTGCGCTGTCACCACTTGTCTCAAAACCCAAGAACCTCAACTCCTGACCTACACGGTTCAAACGGAAAACCCGACCAGTCCAAGATCAGCGCCTGAGCCTCGACTCACCGCCGCGTCGGGGGTCCGAAGGGATGGCAGCACGAGATATTAGCCCGCGTCTGCACCCCCGGCCACCCGCGGCCCGGCCCGGCCCGAACCCCAGTTTCGAGCCTCCGCTGGAGTGCGGCCTCACCCGCTCCTGCCGCAACGTGGGAATCTGCGGGCCCGAGCATGGCCACGAGGGCAGCAGGGCCTAAGATGGCGCGCGCCGAGCAAGAGACAGGCCGGTCTGACCGCTTTCATTACTAGTCTTCGCGCCCCTCATTTGGGCAGAAAAAGCTCATTCTTCTGGCTTTAGGAGGCGCCAGAATAGTCACAACGTACTCACCCAGAACAACGCCGTTTGGAACCCTCGGCAGGTAGCGCGGAAAGGACAGGCCGCAGGAAGTGACGTTTTTATATACTCTGTTGTCAGCCAATGGCAAAGAAAGTCGAGCGGAAAAAGGGCGGAGCCAGGGCTGAGCGCCGCCGGAACTGGGCTCCTTTTTCCGGAAGGCCGGCTTGCGGCGCCTGCGCGGACTCTCGGGCTGTAGCCGATGGCGGCGGCCTGGTCGGATCTGGAGGGCTGGTGAGTTTGGGGTTTCTAGTGCCACAGCGACGCCCTGTGCCCTTTCCTACCCATAATTCCTGTCCAGAGCGCGGAACTGAAGCTACCCAGCGCCTTGTACCTGCGAATTTGAGCGGCTTTCTCGCCTAAACTGCAGTTTCCTTACCTGAAACGTAGGAAGATTTGTTCGACACAACAAACTTAAACATTAGTTAAACAAAAACTTAAGAATTTCTTTTCTTTTCCTGGAGAACAGTTTAACAGGACGTAATTCAGATTTAAATGTTCACTTGGAAATTTCACTGAAAAAGTTAAAAAGGACAAGATTGAACAAATGGTATGCATTGTATCTATCACCCATCTGTCTCTACATATATACTGTATATATTATATATAGTGTATGTGATATAGTATATATAGTATATCATATGCTACATACAGTATATGTATGATATATACAGTAGACCATATACTATATGCAGTTTTATATAAAAATTATGTAAAACTATATGATAATTTTTTGGTAGAAGGAAAATTTAATATATATCAATCATATATATGATATATAAAAATTATATAATACATATTTTATATAAAATGTATATAATATATAATTTTTTATTTTAAATATTTTATTGAGAAAACGGGAACCATTATATATAATTTTTATATAAAATGTATATTATGTATTTAATTTTCTTTTTGGTAGAAGAAAAATTTTACAATAGCTATCAGTAGGAGGTAAGATAAATGGGCATGGTGGCTCGCACCTGTAATCCCAGCACTTTGGAAGGCCAAGGTGGGTGGATTGCTTAAGCTCAGCAGTTCAAGACCAGCCTGGAAAACATGGGGAGATCCTGTCTCCACAACAAGTACAAAAATTAACCA
Organism: Sapajus apella; assembly: GCF_009761245.1. Lineage (NCBI taxonomy): Eukaryota > Metazoa > Chordata > Mammalia > Primates > Cebidae > Sapajus > Sapajus apella. The sequence goes on along the minus strand of NW_022436944.1, from coordinate 58,562,242 downwards.
AGTGTGGTGGTGCATGCTTGTATCCCAGCTACTCAGGAGGCTGAGGCTTGTGGGTGGAGGATCACTTGAGCCCAGAGATCAAGGCTGCAGTGAGTATGACTGCACCACTGCATTCCAGCCTGGGCAACAGAGCCAAATCCTGTTTCCAAAAAACAAACAAAAAATAGGAGTTAATTGAAGAGGCTTGGTGGCTGTAATCCCAGCACTTTGAAAGGTTGAATAACTCTCAGAACTGGTGGTTTGGTAAGAGGAAACCTGTTTCACTTGGCGCTCATTCTCTCTCTTGCCTGCTGTGATGCAAGACTTCCTTTCTCCTTCCACCATGATTGTGAGGCCTCTCTGGCCACGTGGAACTTGAGTTGAATTAAACCTCTTTCTTTTGTAAATTACCTAGTCTCGAGTATGTTTTTTTTGTTGTTGTTTGTTTTTTGAGACGGAGTCTTGCTCTTGTCACCCACGCTAGAGTGCAATGGCATGATCTTGGCCCCCTGCAACCTCCACTTCCTGGGTTCAAGCGATTCTTTTGTCTCAGCCTCCTGAGTAGCTGGGATTACAGGGACCCGCCACCATGCCCAGCTAATTTTTTTTGTGTTTTTAGAAGAGACGGGGCTTTGCCACATTGGCCTGGCTGGTCTCCAACTCCTGACCTCATGATCCACCTGCCTCAGCCTCCCAAAGTGCTGGGATTACAGGTGTGAGCCACTGCAGCTGGCCTCAGGTATGTCTTTATCAGCAGCGTCAAAACAAACTAATCCACTGTATCTCTTGATAAGCCACATCTTCCCAGACTTATGGCAAATGGTCAACTGGTATGCAAGAAGAGGACCTCTATAAACACCAACTGGAGATGTGGCAAAAGGGATTCCAACGTTAGGTTTCTCACTGCAGCATCTAAAACCTTGGCCACTTGAAGGTACTCGTTAAAAATGCAAGTTCCAGGCATGCTGGCCCATGCCTGTAATCCCAGTTACTGGGGAGGCTGAGACAGGAGAATCGCTTGAACCCGGAAGGCGGGGGTTGCTGCAGTGAGCTGGGATTGCATCATTGTACGCCAGCCTGGGCGACAGAATGAGACTGTCTCAAAAATAAATAAATAATATAATAAAATTTTTTTTTAAATGCATGTTCCTCCCTGGGGCCTGCTGAGTCAGTCTGATTTCTGAGCCCACCCCAAAATGAACTCTTGATGGCCACCCTCCCATGTGACAGCACATCCAGATTCTCCTGCAAGTGGCTCTGCAGCTCCTCTGTGGCCAGTGTGATCTGAGGAGCTTGGAAACCCTCAGACCATAGCATAGGTCACCCCCAGGCTGCCCTGCTTCATCACCCAACAAGGCTGAAGTTCCTGGCGCTTGAGGGACAAATTCAGAGAAGTCATGGCCCCTTGCTGCAAATGCCTCCCACTTCTACTCTGTTTTGGAAAGAGGAGGCATTCAGTTTGTCCGCAGAGACTCAGGCCATAAGCCTCCTCAGAGCAAGGCCCCCCAGTCCCAAAACAAAGCCTTCACCTCCCCCCTGCAAAAGTGCTCCTGCTTAAGCCAGTTAAGTATGGATTGGGATTGCTGAGTAGTGAATGCAGCTCTGCAGGGTTTCTCCAGGGGTAATCACCCGGGGAGCTTTTAAAACCTTGTACCTAGGCTGAATATATCAGAATCTCTGAGTGAAACTCAAGCATCAGTAGCTTTTTTTTTTTTTTTTTTTGAGGCAGAGTCACTCTGTCACCCAGGCTGGAGTGCAGTGGCATGGTCTCCACTCACTGTAACCTCCACCTCCTGGGGTTCAAGCAATTTCCTTGCCCCAGCCTGTCAAGTAGCTGGGACTACAGGTGCATGCTGCCATGCCCAGCTAATTTTTTGTGTTTTAGTAGAGATGGGATTTTACCATATTGTCCAGCCTGGTCTCGACCTCCTGAGCTCAGGCAATCCACCCACCTCAGCCTCCCAAAGTGCTAGGATTACAGGTGTGAGCCACTGCAACCAGCTGCATCAATAGCTTTTAAAGCTCCTGGAGGAACTTCCCCTCTACCCTTTGAATGTTCACTGCTAAAATAAACTGACAATAGACAAATTAACAGGAGAAAAAACATACACATTTATTGATAGGCTTATGCACAGGAGCCATGCAAAATATAAGACTCAAAGAAGGACTCGATGGCTGAAGCTTAAATAGCATTTACTTCCCAGGGAAGGGAGATGGGGTTGTCAACAATTTAGAGGGCTAGGATACGATTGAGTTCAAAGAACAGAAAGTTTGCCTGCCACAAAGTTCCTCTGAGCTCTGGGGGAAATGGCAGCAAATTACAGTAAGGTAGGGGGAGGAACTTCACTATGACCAAAGGTTTCCTTATTAGGCATATAAGGTCTCCTGGATAATCTCTCAGAGCTGCCCTCAGAAAAATAGATGAAGTGTCCGTCTGGGCATGGTGATAACTTTTAGTCTTTTCTCTTCCCAGTGGTTAATATTTCCTGGTTACCTGATAAGATTCCTAGGGAGGAAGTTTTAAGACTATTGTGTTGGCCGGGTGCAGTGGTGCACACCTGTAATCCCAGCACTTTGGGAGGCCGAGGTGGGTGGATCACGAGGTCAGAAGTTCAAGACCAGCCTGGCCAACATGGTGAAACCCCGTCTCTGTAAAAAAACAATAATAATAAAAAAAGACTATGGTGTTTATTCTGGAGTAACTTTCCTTATTCAGATAAGGGAATTTCAGACAAAGCCCCTTCAGTTGCTTTGAGAGAAGGGATTGAGAGATGGGGGTCAGGAGAATGTCAGAAAGAAACCTTGGTTCTGAGGCTTATTTCAGAGGCCTTTCAATTTTCTTTAATTCAAAGCACTGAGCATGCCAAAGTGCCCTATTTGGGGTATCATTCAGATGATTCCAATGTGCAGCCATATTGAGTTTAAAAACTACAATCCTAGACTCTAGAGTATTTTTATTTATTTATTTATTTATTTGAGACAGGGTCTCACTCTGGAGTGCAATGGTGTGATCTTGGCTCACTGCAACCTCTGCCTCCCGGGCTCAAGCAATTTTCCTGCCTCGGCCTCCTGAGTAGCTGGGACTGCAGGCACATACTATGTTTGGCTAATTTTTGTATTTTTGGTAGAGATGACATTTTCCTTTGTTGGCCAGGCTGGTCTTGAACTCCTAACCTCAAGTGATCCGCCCACCTCGGCTTCCCAAAGTGCTAGGATTATAGGCATGAGCCACTGTGCCCAGCCTAGAGTATTTCTTGACTACCTAAGCTAATGGCTTCCAGGAGCAGAGAAGGAGTACTTAGAAGCTGAAGAATACCTAGATGCTGTTGCATTGAGACAGGTTTTTTGGAGGGAGTTGTGACAAAAGCTGAGATTTGAGATACAATAGGTTGTTAAATTATTTTTCTTTTTTTTTTTTTCTTTTTGAGACAGAGTCTTTATCACCCAGGCTGGAGTGCAGTGGTGCAATTGCAACTCACTGCAGCCTCTGCCTCCCAGATTGATTGAAGCAATTCTTGTGCCTCAGCTCCCCAAATAGCTGGGACTACAGGTATACATCACTACACCTGGCTAATTTTTTGTAATTTTAGTAGAGACAGTTTTGCCATGTTGGCCAGGCTGGTCATGAACTCCTAACTTCAAGTGATCCACCTACCTTGGCCTCCCAAAGTGTTGGGATTATAGGTGTGAGCCACCATGCCCTGCTGGTTGTTAAATTTAATATCAACAATAAGTTAGAAGGCCAGGTGTGGTGGTGCACACCTGTAATCCCAGCACTCTGGGAAGCTGAGGTAGGCAGATCCCTTGAGCCCAGTAGTTCGAGAGCAGCCAGGGCAACATGGCAAAACCCTGTCTCTTTGTCTCTACTAAAAATACAAAAAAATTAGCTGGGTGTGGTGCTGCATGCCTGTAGTCCCAGCTACTTAGGAGGCTGAGGTGGGAGGATTGCTTGATCCTGGGAGGTCGAGGTTGCAGTGAGCTGAGATTGTGCCACTGCACTCCAGCCTGTGGAATAGAGACTCTGTCTTTAAAAAAACCAGCAACAAGTTATAAATGCACACGGCTCAGCCAGGAGTATGTGGAAAGGGCGTAAGGCATAACTTTGGTGAGCAGATTTCAGTTTTGCAACCTCCCAGAGTCACTGCTTGGTTCCCTGTTTTGATTGGGCCCTCAGAAATGACTCACTGTAACCTTAGTTTGCCTCAAAATTATTTATCCTTTCTAACTGCTGGTTAAAGAAATTTCAGCCTCTCCTCATTTCGCTTGGGAATAAGCAACTGAATGAAGTGAATAGAATGTTTCATTTGCACTCACAAATTTGCCAAGTGAGAAACCCTCTTATACCTTTTCAGACTTTCCGCTGTTTAGTATCTGTAGCTCTGGTCTTTCCTCCGCCTAAGAAATTGGATAGACCTAAACAGTCAAGCCATCCAAGCTAACATCCTGTTTATAGAACATACGTGAAACAGAGGAATGAGCTAAAACCATCAGGAAACAAAATTCAGAAAATGGGACATTTTACAGGATACTGGGGCTGAGAAAGCGTTCCCTCAAAGACTGGCCCTTGGATATGCCTAAAGAGGCCTTAGACATTACTTCAGAATTGAGGTTCCTCTCAGGTCATCTTGTTCCTCCATCTCCTCAGCCCCTACAAAGACAATGTAGGACAAAAAAAGTGGGGAGAATGGGTGGTGTCCTGGAACAAAGAGGGTTTTGTTTTTGTTTTTTGAGATAGGGCCTTTCTCTGTAACCTTGGCCTGGAGTGCAGTGGCCTGATCACAGCTCAGTGCAGCCTTGACTTTCAGGGCTTAAGTGATTCTCCTGCCTCAGCCTTCTGAGCAGCTGGAACTACAGATGCACCTCACCATGCCTGGCTAATTTTTAAATCTTTATGTAGAGACAGGATTTGACTATGTTGCCTAGGCTGGTCTTGAATTGCTGAGCTCAAGCGACCCGTCAGCCTTGCCTTCCCAAAGGGCTGGACCTACAGGCATGAGCCACTGCCCCCAGCCTAGAGATTTTTTTTTTTTGTATTTTTTTTTTTTTTTAGTATATAGGGTTTCACCATGTTGTCCAGGCTGATCTTGCACTCCTGACCTTGTGAACCACCTGCCTCTGCCTCCCAAAGTGCTGGGATTATAGGCATGAGCCACTGCACTCGGCCAAGACTAGAGATTTTTAAAACCAACTGCCAGCAAAGTGTGGTGGCCCACAACTGCAATCCCAATCCTTTGGAAGGCTGAGACAGGAGAATCACTTGAGGCTAGGAGTTTGAGACCAGCCTGGGCAACATTGTGAGATCTTGTCTCTGCAAAAAAATTTTTTAGAAAGTGGCTCAGTGTGGTGGCGTGCACTTGTAGTCCCAGCTACTTGGGAGGCTGAGGTGGGAGGATTGCTTGAGCCTAGGGAGGTCAAGGTTGCAGTGAGCCATGATCGTCCCACTGCACTGCATCCTGGGTGACAGAACAAGACCGTCTTTAAAACATAATAAAAAACTAAATGCCTTGTGTGGACCTTGTTTGAATTTTGATTGAAATAAACCAACGCTAAAAAATAATTTTTGAGATAATCTGGGAAATATGAATATGGATGATATGCAAAAAATGTGTTAAAATTTTCCAGGTGGGGTAATGACATTGTACTTATGTTAAAAAAAAAGTCTGTAATTTTTAGAGGTGTATTTTGAAGTATGCAAGGGTGAAATGATGTGATGTCTGGGGTCTGCCTCTAAAAGCATCATAAAAGAAAAAGGGTGGGGGGCAGGGGGCAGAGTTGGGAGAGAGAAGCAGGCGTGGCCAAATCTTGGCAATTGCTCCATCTGAGCGATATGAATGAAGGAAGGGCTAGTGGGCCGTTGGCTCTCCTATTGTGATGGCTTGAAAGATTTCATAATCATGTATTCTTAGAAAGCGAGTGTAATGCAGCTTGAAACCTTTGCTTCTGTGTCTTTTGGCTCTAGCCCTGCACTGCCTTATCTTTAGTCACCAGAAGACTATTTTCCTCCCATAGAGCTCTGCCTCTAAGTGCTTTAAGTCTAAGACAGCCAAGAAGGAACCATTAAAAAAAAAAAAGGGGCAATGGGCAATGTTTCCACACTCACTGGCCAGTTCCTTTCCGAGCTTTAATACAGAGACTGTGAGACAGGAAAAAACAGGCTACTTGCCATGGGAGTCGGGATTCACAGGACAAATTTTCTACCCCATGTTTAGAGAAAACTAGATGACTTCTCCTGATTTATCATGTTTGTTTGCTCCCCTAAAAAACAAATGAAGAAAATGTGAGGGGAATCTGGTGGCCGAAATTCACCTGCCAACCTAAGGCCAGGAAATTTGCATTGGGAAGAAGCCCATCTCTCTTGGTCTTATTTCTGCCCCTCCTCCCTAAGAGGCCTCACTGGCATTAGCTTCCTTGCGCTCAGGATGAGGGTCAAAGGAAGCTGAGGAGGCAAAGGACATGGAACACCTGCTCCAGAGTCTAAGTTCTTAGGAGGCAGCCACTCCATCTAACTGTCCTTCCCTTCTCTCCTTTCCCATCCTGAATTCTCCCCTGCTTCCCACAGCATGAGGCCTCACAACTTACGGGTCACAGCACTGGAGGCGTGGGTGCCACTGTAAAATTAGGACTCTGCTTCATCCTCTCCCACACCCCTTCCCAAATTACTATTTTAAATATGGTGTTTTAACCTAAAACCTAAAGTATAAACTGATTTTAACTTACACATAGAGTAAACTTAATCTGTTACGGGTGTGTCCCCACAAAAGAAATGTTGGCATTCTAACCCCTAATACTGAGAATGTGACCCTATTTGGAAATAGGATCTAACAGATGTGATCAAATTAAAATGAGGTCATACTGGATTAGGATGAGCCCTAAACCAATACCTGGTGTCCTTAAGAGAGACAGTTGGACATAGAAACAGATACACAAGGGAAAAGGTATGTGAAGACAGAGGCAGAGATTGAAGTGATGTACTTAAAAGCCAAGGAACGCCAGCCACCACTAGAAGGTCGAACAGGCAAATCATGACTCCCCTGGAGCCTCCAGAGAGTGCAGCGCTGACACATTGATTTCAGACCTCCGGCCTCCAGATTGAGCATTATAAACCATTCAGTCTGTGGTAATTTGTCGTGGCTGTCCGATGAAGCTAATACCACACCCCAGGAACATTTATTCCTTAACTCTCACCACCACCTGAGGAGGCAGGAAACATTGCTAGCCCCATTTCTGGCTGGGCGCCGTGGCTCACGCCTGTAATCCCAGCACTTTGGAAGGCCAAGGTGGGCGGATCCCTCGAGGTCAGGAGCTCAAGACCAGTCTGGCCAACATGGTGAAACCCCCTCTCTGCTCAAAATATTAAAGATTAGCTGGGCACGGTGACATGCGCCTGTAGTCCCAGCCACCCAGAAACCTGAGGTGGGAGAATTGCTTGAACCCAGGAGGTGGAGGTTGCAGCGAGCTGAGATCATGCCATTGCACTCCAGCCTGGGCGACAGAGAGAGACTTTGTTCCCCATCCCCTCAAAAAAACTCAAACTAATCCCATTTCCTAGGCACCATTTCAGTACCATGCCTAAGTATGTGGAGAGTGAGTAGCTTTCAACCTGGGCTGCCTGGATTAGAGCCCATGTTCTTAACCAGGTGAACAAAATATCCGCCCACTTTGCTTCTTGCATAAGTAATGGCTGTTAATGATTTTTTTTTCTTTTTCCTGAGATAGAGTCCTATTCTGTCATCCAGGCTGGAGTGCAGTGGCATGACCTGCAACCTACACCTCCCGGGTTCAAGTGATTCTCCTGCCTCAGCCTCCTGAGTAGCTGGGATTACAGTCGTGCCCCAGGATGCTGGCTAATTTTTGTATTTTTTTTTTTTTTTTTTTAGAGACGGAGTCTCGCTCTTGTTACCCAGCTGGAGTGCAATGGCGCAATCTCGGCTCACCGCAACCTCCGCCTCCTGGGTTCAGGCAATTCTCCTGCCTCAGCCTCCTGAGTAGCTGGGATTACAGGCACGTGCCACCATGCCCAGCTAATTTTTTGTATTTTTAGTAGAGACGGGGTTTCACCATGTTGACCAGGATGGTCTCGATCTCTTGACCTCGTGATCCACCCGCCTCAGCCTCCCAAAGTGCTGGGATTACAGGCTTGAGCCACTGCGCCCGGCTAATTTTTGTATTTTTAATAGAGATGGGGTTTTGCTGTTTTGGCCAGACTGGTCTTGAACTCCTGGCCTCAAATGTTCCACCTGCTTCAGCCTCCCAAAGTGCTAGAATTACAGGCACGAGCCACTGCACTCAGCCATCTTGACTGAATTTTAAAGAAAAGATTTGAGTACCCAACAATAATAGCTATAAAAGAAACAGTAACAAGTGTTGACAAGGATGTGGAGAAATTAGAACTCTCATATACTGTGGCTGAGAATGTAAAATGGTATAGTCACTTTTTTTTTGTTTGTTTTTTGAGACAGCATCTCACTCTGTCACCCAGGCTGGAGTGTAGTGGCACAGTTTTGGCTCACTGCAACCTCTGCCTCCTGGGTTCAAGTGATTCTTGTGCCTCAGCTTCCCAAGTAGCTGGAATTACAGGCGCGTGCCACCACACCTAACTCATTTTTGTATTTTTCGTAGAGACGGGTTTACCATCTTGGCCAGGCTGGTCTTGAACTCCTGACCTCATGTGATCTGCCCACCTTGGCCTCCCAAAGTGCAGGGGTTACAGGCATGAGCCACTCCACCCACCCTACAGACTGGATTTATACAAAGTATCCAGAAAAGGCTAATAAGACAGAAAGTACATCAGTGGTGGCCTGGGGTTGGGAATGAGGATTAATTACAAATGGCATGAGATCTGTTTGGGGAATAAAAATGTTCTCAAACTGATTGATAGTGATGGTACAGCATCATTCGGTAAAGCTATTTTTTTTTTTTAATTAGGTTTTAGGGACCTACATAGGTCAAGAACCAACTACCCTAAAACTATGTTAGAAAAGGGTTCAGTCTTTTTTAACAAGGCACAAGTAAGGAAAAAAGAAGTATGACAACATCTTTTAGGTTTTCCAAACAGCTTTCAATGATAAAGTTCAATAAATAAAGCACTTTAATTACAGAAAAAAAGAAATGCCAGAATTTAGAGGTAAAACAGTACAGGGGCCTAGACCAGAAAATTTTATTTGGACATTCAGAGGCTAGAAAGCCACTGTCCTGTTCTCCAGAGCCTCTGAGAAGTGGACTGAGAAGCAATTTAAAAAGGGCATCTGTTCCTCCTCATCCTGCCATCACCTCAGTCTGTGACCTGGTGACAGTGACTCCTCTCCTCACATCCAGTCGTCCCTGGCTGGAGCTCCTCAGGCCCAGCAGGCAGCTTATAGCTTCTCTGGCTTTGCGATTACTTGCGCAAGAATGTACCCAAGGAGACCCTGTGGTGTAGGTGGGGGGCTGAAGCGCTGCCACCTGACAGAGCTCTCCTCAGAAAACGCCTCTCCGAGTAGCCTCTGAGGGTATGCAAAACTCTCTCCTGACTACCCAGTGTGCTGTATGTATTAGTGACTCCTCTTTTGGAGATTCTGAAGGCTCAAATCAGGTCCAACTATTTTCTCCTTAAAGGGGTTACCAAAGGCAAAGGCAACACAATTTCTGCCTGGCTTTCCAGGTAGGACTTCCTTACTGCAGGTAGTGAGAAGCAGCAGCCCTCGGCAGAAACCAAGCAGGGCAACAGGTGTCACCCTTTCCCAGGACTCTCTTGGTCAGGACTTCAGGCCCATTTTGGCCATCATCTCTTCATACACTGTCCACGCCATTGCTGCCATCAGAGCTCTGCGGAGGGCCCGGGGGAAGCCACCTTGGAAGAAGCCACGTAGTCCATAGTCCTGTGGTGAAAATAAACGTCAGAACTCTGGAAGCAAAGCAGCAATACAATTAATTATCCACTTGGTACCAGAGTGAGGGTCTCTGCTACTCCATGTTTAAGACTTCATGCCCAAATTATGAATAATGGGTCCAAGAACACAACCAGTGAACTTAAAAACCCTTTTTTTTATTTTTTTGTAGTTGCTGTACTTACCTTTTTAGGCCTGCTGTCTAGAGGAGTTTCTTAGCTGAAAATCTTTATGCAGGGCTGCTATGTAGTTGTGCAGTTTGTATACTGTACAGAAGCACTAAGTGCCAAGTAGCAAATGAAATCCAGGCAGAGACCTGCTTGCCAAGCCCTGGATCCTGGATCCAGGCTGAAGGAAAAGGCGCCTTCTTGTTATTTGTCTATCAGGAAGGAGTATCTTTTTGTGATTCACTGTATGCCCTTTGTGGCCCTATCTTCATATGAATTAAAGACAAAACGCCCCTTCCTCCTCCCTCATAATCTGAGCTTCACATATACTAAAGAAAATATTATTTTAAAACTTTATGATTTTAGATATAGAGATAAAAACACAAATTCACATTTACCTTTAGCAAGATTATCTGCTTTGTGATAATGTGTTCTAAAAGAGCCAACCCACTGGCTTATAAATAGTACTTAGTGCACTATTCATCTACTGTAATTTTCTTTTAAACTTAAATAGAGAGGTCTCCTTATATTGCCCAAGCTGGTCTTGAACTCCTGGGCTTGAGGGATCTTCCTGCTTCAGCTTCCTACAGTGCTGGGATTACCAGCATGAGCCACCACACCCAGTCTCTACTGTACTTTTTATCTTCAGTAATACCATTTGTTCATTTATATTAGAGCAAGCTTGTCCAACTTCTTCAGCCCACAAATGCAGCCTAACACAAATTTGTAAACTTTCTTAAAACATTATGAGATTTTTTTTTTTTTTTGGTGACATTTTTTCTTTAGCTCATGAGATATCGTTAGTGTTAGTATATTTTATATGTGGCCCAAGACAATTCTTCTTCCAGTGTGGCCCAGGGAAACCACAACACTGGACACCTATATATTAAAGCAAACTGCTAGAATAAAATAATGTGTTTGTGTTTTTTTCCCCTCTGACTATATAGTATTTTACCCTCGGCCCTCAATTAGCGTACTAATTTCACCCAGATTTCCTGATTCAATAAGTTTGGGGTAGAGATCAGCAATTTGCAAGTTTAACAGATATCACAGTTGTTCTTAATGTAAATGTCTCCACCCCCCAAAAAATACCAGTTTTGTGGTTCTCAACCTTAAAACATATTAAAATCACTGGGGAACATTAAAAAAAAAAAAAGCTGGGGTTTCATGCCCCTAGTCATTCTGATATAGTTGGCCTAGATTTTAACCTGGGCTTGGGGGTTTAAAACTCTTTAGGCCTAAAGGAGACTTTAATGTGAATGAAGAGTAAGAACTACTGCTCTAGAAAGAGATCCTTAAATACCACAAGAACCAGTACTTATTCTATAGTCTTACTTTGAAAATAAATGTCACTGTCTGGCAAATCCATTGAAACTTCAGTGGGTAAAGCTGCATATGAGTTTTGATAACATCTGCAGGTTGAGTTACCAGTGAAGCCAGAATACCAGCAAATATCCCACAGCTGAAATTTGTAATAGGAATAAGGGTTGCATCCACCTGGTCTGAAATAGAACAAGGGTAACGTGATTATAGATCATACGTTCATCACATAAAGGTCAGTGCAAGTTGCCCACTAATTCTTCCTCAAACCAAGAAAGGTATGAATTCAAATAAGGCTAAGAATCAAAAACTTAAAAGGTGCAACTAGTAAGTATATGTAGATGGAATGCTAGAGATAGAAAAGCACCTTTTTCAAAACACCATCACAATAATTGACTCAGGCAAGAATCATTACCTGATGTTAAAATGTGTGGGGAAAAGAAACAGGATGTTTATATAGATTCAAAGTTACCTTCCCACAAAGATACTTAGACATTATAAGGGGAAAAACAGGTGAGTTTTCAAGGAAGATACCTGTCAGTATCTTATCCAAGTGATAAAGTGTTACTATCACTCATAATGGGTCAAATTGATGCCATGACCCTCCTGATACAAGTCAGTGAGGAATGTGGTTCTCTTGCTAAAAATCTAATCATGAAGAAACTGCAGATAAACCCACAATGAGGTATGTAATTGGCCTATACTCTTGAAGATAAAACACAAGATTACTACGAAGTACATTACTGGGACAAACAGAGACATCAGAGTACAGACTAGAGGTTAAAGAATTGGGCTACATGCCTATAATCTCAACGCTTTGGGAGGCCGAGGTGGGAGGATCACTTGAACCTGGGCAACATGGTGAAACCCTGTCTCTATTAAAAATACAAAAATAGCCGGGCGCGGTGGCATGCACCTGTAATCCCAGCTACTCCAGAGGCTGAGGCACACAAATTGCTTGAACCTGGGAGGATGAGGTTCCAGTGAACTGAGATCACACTGCTGCACTCCAGCCTGGGTAACAAAGCAAGACTGTCTCCAAAAAAAAAAATTATCTGGTTTAAACTTTCTGAATTTCATAAGATGGTTATATGACAGGATGTCCTTATTTGTTGGAAATAGACACTGAGGTACTAAAAAGGGCATCACGTGGTACTATTCTTGTGGCTTTTTTGTAAGTTTATTTCCAAATAGCAGATCAATTTTTTTTTTTTTTGAGAGGGAGTCTTGCTTTGTCACCCAGGCTGGAGTGCAGTGGCATAATCTCAGCTCATTGCAACCTCCACTACCTCCCAGGCTCAAGCAATTATCATGCCTCAGCCTCCCAAGCAGCTGGGATTACAGGCATGTGCCACCCATGCCCAGCTAATTTTTGTATTTTTAGTAGAGACCAGGTTTTGCAACATTGGCCAGGCTGGTCTCAAACTCCTGGCCTTAAGAGATCCATCCACCTTGGCCTCCCAAAGTGCTGAGATTACAGGTGTGAGCCATCGCACCAGGCCTCAGAAATTTTCACGCTTGATCTTAGCCAAAAGGCCAAGAAGCAATAGGCCTCAGAATTTTTATTTTTTATTTTTTGAGACAGTCTCGCCCCATTGCCAGGCTGGAGTGCAGTGGTGTGATCTCAGCTCACTGCAACCTCCACTTTCCAGGTTCAAGTAATTCTGCCTCAGCCTCCTGAGTAGCTGGGATTACAGGTGCCCACCACCACACCTGGCTAATTTTTGGTATCTTTAGTAGAGACATGGTTTCACCATGTTGGCCAGGCCGGTCTTAACTCGCTGAGATTATCCATAGACACCTTACTGCATGCAGGTTCACTCTATGGGTGTGTTTCTAGCACTACTTTGTTCTGCTCGGGTCAATGTTTACTGCCCACCAATTCTGTCCATGTCTGGCCTAACGTGAACATAAGCTAACTGGTGTGTGGGGTGGGGTGGGGTGGGCCTCCCCCCGTGCCTGCAGTGTGGCACCTACATCTCCACCTAAATGGAGGGCTCAAGACCATGCTAACTGGGAACAGCAAGGGAGATGAAAATATTATTTTTCTTCAAACTCCTAACTTATTACTGTTTCCCAGACTTTAACAAGAATCACATCAAGTGCTTCTTGAAAAATACAGATTCATAGGTTACACCCCAGCGTTTCTCATCTAACAGACCTCGGATGGGTCCCAGCAATCTTCAGATCAAATTTGCTAAGTATTGTTGCAAGAACTCTGCAGAGCATGCTTTATTTCCCTCTCACTCACCCTATTTTCACCCCCCAAATTATAGTAGTGTAAATACTGTTTTCTTTAATAGGATGTAAACTCCAAAGGGCAGGGACCAAGTCTGTCACATCCACCTTTGCATCCCAGTTCCTAACATAATCATAATATGGCTCAGTTCCTAACACTCTGCTAAGAGAAACAAATAGTCTTATAACCCAGAGAAAATGGTAAGGATCTGAAATCTCAAGAATAGCTCTTCCCCACACCTTCCTTTATCCCTACCGTGGGGCACTATGTTTTTGGTCTGGTTGTAAAACATCAGGTAGATTCCTGAAAAGGGTGCATCTCGAAGGAGAGTTGCTGTCAGGCCACTGAAGAGGCCCCGGTGCCCCTCGCTGCGATAGATGCTCCTCAGCGCGGCACAGATACTCTCATAGCCATATTTCCCACTCTGCAAAGAGAGCACAGAACCAATGACTTGCATGGAGGCCCTGCATTTGAGCACTGAACAAGCAGACTGCAGGTTATGGGGCATTACCAGGAAACCATGGGCTCTAGTTCACATATGGCTTGGCTGACCACATCAGACTGTGTTGATTATAAATCAGGAGTTGACATCAGTGGTCACTCCCCAAGAGCCCAGTTGCTGAACTGAACTATCCTGAGGCCCAAAAGCAGTTGAACTCACCTCGTAGCGAGTCTTGATTACAGTGATAGGTGACATGCAGACCCCCGCAACTGAGCGAGAGCCCACCCCCAGCATGATCGACTCCAGGGCAGTAGGGGGATGGCCTCGCAAGAAATACTGCTTCAATGAGTAGAGAGTGCCAAAGTAGATTCCAACGCCAGGGACACATCTCACAATGGACTGCAGAAAAGGGCACAGAGAAAAGAAAATCGAAGACCCGACACTTTAAGTATTGTCTCAGCTGGGTTTTCCCAAAAGACCCCAAGATGACTTGTATGCACGTACTTTGTTTAAGGTGTGGAAGGAACACCAATAGGGAAGTGGGGGACATAAGGTAGGAGAGAAGGCAGTCACTAAAAGGTGTGTTATAAAACCAGTTACTGCTGTGGGCAGCCTAATCCCTTTGGGGAACTCTGGGAATCAGTGTAGAACACACCTCAGAGTTATCCCTCTCCCTGAACAAGGAGGGACATGGGATTTTTAAACATCAACTCTCGTCTTTCAGTGGTTGCGGACTGCTGTGGGTGAAAAATCAACTTCACTTATGTGGTCCTCTTGCTAAAAATGTAGAACTAAATCTAATCGCAAAGGAACTGCACAGAAACCCACAGGGTTGTATAACTGGCCTATACTCTTGAAAACAAAACACAAAATTACTCTGAAGTACATTGTTGGGATAATTAGAGAAATCAGTATATGTATTTCTGATTCGGGTTTGGGTTGGGCACTAATTCCTTGGCACTTCCAGTAAAGTGAGTCCCTTAGACCAGAAAAAAAGCCTTTGAGCAAAGAAATGCTGGTTGGAGGCCCCATCCCACTTTCACTGAAGTGATAAGGGCAAGGACAGGTGGGGCACTAGAACTTCTGCTGTAAAGACTATGCTGCACTAATCAGTCACATCAAAGCATAATGTGCAGATGGAACATTTCCCTGAGCCTGCAAACAAGTTGGTGGTAGCATGAGAGATGGGTAGGAAGACGATGTAGTGACGTCCACTGCTTCTTACTCTCACACATCCTTAAGAGCTGGTAAGTGGATGAGAAACAGCAGGTTATCAAGGAGTGTGTGCAAGAGAACCTAGACCCAGATAGCAGCTTACAGGGGACATCCCTTTCCAAAGGCCCAGAAGACTCTCTGTGCGAACCACCTTCAAGAGCACAGCCAACATCCCGACACGTCCAGATCTGAAAGCAGACAAAATGGAGATAGGGAAGAAAAAAATCACTTGGATCACTTCCTCATAAAACAATTCTCCAAAGACTTCCTTTATAGACTCATTTCTAGGACACTTAACAATCTCTACAGCACACGTTGGAGGTACTCTGACTTACTATGTGTTCATAGGTTGGCACACACGTATTTGCTTATCTATTTACACTGCAAGCAGTGGGATTACCTCCCATTTTATGTACATTTTGTATCCTTCCCACAGCACAGAGCTCAATATCAGGGCACAAAACAGACAATACAGGCCGGGTGCAGTGTCTCACACCTGTAATCCTAGCACTTTGGGAAGCTGAGGCGGGCAGATCACTCGAGGCCAGAAGGTTGAGGCCAGAAACCCCATCTCTACCCAAAACACAAAAATTAGCTGGGTATGGTGGCGTGTGCCTGTAATCCCAGCTTCTCTGAAGGCTGAGGCAGGAGAATCACTTGAACCTGGGAGGCAGAGATTGCAGTAAGCCAAGATGGTACTACTGCACTCCAGCCTGGGCAAGAGGTTGAGACTCTGCCTCAAAAAACAAACAAACAAAAACAAAAACAGACAATATTGATGTTATTTCCAGAAAATCACCTGCTACACTCATGCCAGACAATATGGTTAACATCACAAGCTAACACAATAAAGTGTAAATGTCACTGAGGCAGATTCCAGGAAGTGGCTCAGGAAAGGACCCCATTTAATTAATAAGAAATGTCAAATATAAAAATTCACAGAACATATGAAAGTTGGGCGTGGTCTGTGTCCCTGAACATCCAACGGAATGGAAGTTGACTTAACACAGTAAAGATGCTCCTGTGTCTGAGAAGTTGCTGAAATCAGTTCCCCAATGTAATGCAGGGCCTACCCATGATCTGAAGGCTGGAGAGTTTGCAGTCGTGTTTTAAGGAGATCCAGGGGCTGGAAAAGGAGGGTAGAGCAGGTCCCACTGATGGAGCCGCACAGGAAAGCCTTGATCACCGGATGTAACTGCAGGACAAGACAATACTGTGTCAGCAGCTCTGCCTGTGTGAGCCTCACCTTTCTCCACACCTGACCAGTGAATTCCTTTATAATGTCTCTTAGAAACTTACCTGATGGTGCCTCATGTTATCGTCATACCTCGGAGAGGGGAAAAGCATAGCCAGACAGAAATTAAAAATACCAGAATGTTGCTGAGGACACTATGTGCTGCAAGAGGTATCTCTGGTCTTAGTACTGCTGGTAGGCATGCTGCTCAGTGGGAGCAAAACTACTTCCATGCCACTGACCACACTTCCCTATTTGTTCTGACTCAAAAAGTCATCTTCCTACCTCTGCAAAAGCAAAGTCAATTCAGTGTAGTGCTTTCACTTGGAAAGGCTGATTTGCAGGCTCCCTTGGCTGTAGAACCTGTAGATATTTATAGAACCATGCCAAAGCAAATGAAACCTTAAGCTCACCACTGTGTAAAATATAAGTGCCACTTCCTGTAGAATCTAGTATTTCTTTCATTTAAAACTTCCTGTTTCTCTCTCTCTCTTTTTTTTTAAGATGGAATCTCACTCTGTCGCCCAGGCTATAGTGCAGTGGCGTGATCTCGGCTCACTGCAACCTCCGCCTCTTGGGTTCAAGCAATTCTTCTGTCTCAGCCTCTCAAGTAGCTGGGACTACAGGCACCCGCCACTACTCCTGGCTAATTTTTGTATATTTAGTAGAGACTAATTTCACCATATTGGTCAGGCTGGTCTCAAACTCCTGACCACAGGTGATCTGCCCATCTTGGCCTCCCAAAGTGCTGGGAATATAGGCATGAGCCACCGCGCCTGGCCACTTTCCCCATCTCTTAAACCATCCAGCTCACTGGACCCTCAGCAGATCACACAGTCTTACAGACCAGTAGCCTCTCCTGGCTTTGCTGCCTCCTCTTCAACCCATGCACTGTCATACCACTGGCTAATCTACAGACACCACCTGGAAGGGTGGCACTCCTTCAAAGACTAAATGCACCTCCCTTAAGCATATTCCAGGAGCTGCAGCTTCCAGCGCTGGTACTACCATTACAGGACAGTATCCTCTTTCCAGACCCCTAGAATCCAGTAGAATCACAATTGACTATGAAAAGGTACTTAAAACCCAACCAGTGACCTTCTTCCCCCTCCTCCCCTTCCCTAAAATAAATAGATAGCTATCTTCTCCAAAAATACTTGGCAAATTCATCCTCAAAGATCTTCTCTTCCCTTATTAAGTGGCATTTGCACTATTATTTTTAATTAAATAACACACTGTAGCCCTAAAATATTAAGATGAATATATATAAAGTTTCCTTTATACACATCACGTAAGTACTTAACTGGAACTGAAATGTTTGTGATCTGTGGTATTTGCTTAACAGAGAAGACACTGCATCTCAAATTCGACCAAAGGAGCCAGTTATAACTGGAATTCCTCGTAAGACAGTTGGAGGCAGGGGGTGGGGGGGAACTATGTCAGGTCACTAAAAGCTGGAGTTTACAACCACAATCCAATAATTTCTGAAGTACCAAAGGGTGGTCTGATGAGACAACAGGTAAAACCAAGTAAGGTGTGCATATTCAGCAAGTCTATCCACATCGACTCCCTCTCCCCCAGAGGGGTCCTGCTCTTCTGCCAACCAATATTCCCATGAGTTCTGCATTTCTAGTGTCTCCCCAAGACTTTGTGGCATTAATGAGCCCCGCTTACTCACACACTGGGCCTCTCAATCCCACTGGCATCTCCTTTTCTGCCAGGCAACATGCTCCAAAGCATCCATCTTTCCAGCCTGACACTACACCATCTCCACCTGCTCTATGCCAGTCCCTCCACAGCACCCCCTGCTCCACCAGTGTGCTATCCAGCCAAATCTCCTCCACTAAGGCAGCCTCTGAGGGCTCGCCAGGCACCTGCTGCACCCCAGGACCCCTTTCCTGTCCCTGTCCTTATCTTACTTGGCCTCTCTGGTGCATGCCATGTGGCTGAGCGCCTCTCCTCGTAGTTTCTGGCTTCTCTCTCCTGCCCTCCGGCTGCCCTTCACATAGCACTGCTCCTCTTATCTCCTATCAGAGTAACCTCATCTACACCCAGGCTTCACACATGTGCTGGTGACGTGCACATCTCCAGCCCAGGCCAGCTCTCCCCCCGACTCTGCTAATATCTCTGTCTTCCCTCAATGACCCACAGACATCTTAAATTCAACATGTCCAAAATGGAAAACTTGGTCAACAGTTCTCCACGCATTTGCCTCTTCTCCAATCCATGCTGGGATATGCCAGGAGTCCGGTTGGAAACCTCAGGGACACATAAAACTCACTACACCTGCTGCTTCACAAGTCCCACTGACTAAGCCGTCAGTCTGCCCAGTCTGGCCTCCACTGATCCATCCTGATGACCTCTGTGGCAGTCTCTAGCCTCAACTCTGCCAACCCACCCTCCACTCTGCTCCCCGAGTAGCACTGGGCGAGGCATCTAAAGACACCACCTCAAAAATCTCACGGCATTTTATGCTCACAGAGGTTACAGATGTGTCCTACATCACAGGGGTGAAAGCCACTGGCCAGGACTTAAAGTTCATATTCTTTTCACCATATAGCTCAGTCTAAAGTGAAAATCCAGGACACTAGGCCAGTCAGGGCATTTACTATTCACCACCACTCCCTTCTTGAAACATTCTCTTCCTTAGGCTTCAGAGGTTAAAACTGCCCTGGTTTTCCTCCCACTTCTCTGGCCTCTCCCTTAAATGAACTATACTCCCAAGGCCCTTCATCCACTTCCAGGGGTTCATTTCCACCCTCCCCTCCACACGCTCAGCCTCTCACTGGAGCTCCAGACTCACACAGCCACTTACTCAGACGTCCCACAGCCACCTCAGATGACGTTTCCAAACCTGAACTCATCTTTCTCCCATACCTCCAACCAGCTCCTCCTCCAAGGTGCCCTGTCCCAGTGAATGCCCTGCCCTTTCTCTATTTTTCTCAGCCAGAAACCTGAGCACCATCCTTGGACTTGGCCTCTCCACACTTGTTCACTCTACCTCCTAAACAGCTCTCAAATCCACCTACCTATTCCAGCAAAGGGCCCTGTCATCTCTTGCCTTGGTGACGGCTACCACTTCTTCACCCATTTGTCACCTCTATGACCCCTCTAATCCACTCTTTACCCTGCAGCCAGAGGCATCTTTTATGTTATTATTTATTTATTTAGACACAAGGTCTTGCTCTGATACCCAGGCTGGAGTGCAGTGGCAAAATCACGGCTCACTGCAACCGTGACCTCTCGGGGGCTTAGGCAATCCTCCCACCTCAGCCTCACGAGTAGCTGGGACTACAGGTGTGTGTCACCATGCTCAGCTAATTTTTTGTAGAGATGGGGTTTTGCTATGCTGCACTGGCTGGTCTCAAACTGGACTAAAGCAATCTACCCACCTCTGCCTCCCAAAGTGCTAGCATTACAGGCGTGAGCCAGCGTGCCCATCCTGAGTCATCTTTTAAAGCTGCAAATTTAGCCAGGCGCAGTGGCTCACGCCTGTAATCCCAGCACTTTGGGAGGCCGAGGCGGGTGGATCACGAGGTCAAGAGATCGAGACCATCCTGGTCAACATGGTGAAACCTCGTGCCTACTAAAAATACAAAAAATTAGCTGGGCATGGTGGCGCGTGCCTGTAGTCCCGGCTACTCAGGAGGCTGAGGCAGGAGAATTGCCTGAACCCAGGAGGCAGAGGTTGCAGTGAGCCAAGATCGTGCCATTGCACTCCAGCCTGGGTAACAAGAGTGAAACTCCGTCACAAAAAAAAAAAAAAAAAAAACAACTGCAAATTTGATCACACTGCTTTCAGGAATAAAACCCTTCAATGAAAGACAGTGTTTTGTGAAATTTGAAGTTACTAGCTTAAAAACAAAAACGAAACAAAAAAAAGGAATAAAAATACAAGTAATGGTCGGGCGCCGGTGGCTCATGCCTGTAATCCCAGCACTTTGGGAGCCCAAGGTGGGTGGATCATGAGGTCAGGAATTCAAGACCAGCCTGGTCAACATGGTGTAACCCCGTCTCTGCTAAAAATATAAAAATTAGCCGGGCATAGTGGCAGGCACCTGTAATCCCAGCTGCTCAGGAGGCTGAGGCAGAGAATTACTTGAACCCGGGAGGTGGAGGTTGCAGTGAGCCGAGATTGTGCCACTGCACTCCAGCCTGGGTGACAGAGCGAGATTGTCTCAAAAACAAACAAACAAAAAAAAAAAAACAACCCAACCACAACAACAAAAATACAAGTAATGACAAATGTATTAGGAACTACAGAATATCCCACAAATTTGTCTTTAATACTTACTGAATTATAGCTTTAAAAACCTAACCAAACCAATACTTCAATCGGTTCAGATTCCTCTCAGGATAAAGTTCACACTGCTGGTTGTAAGGCCTTTCATGAATCACAGGGCTCCTGCTTGCTGTTTTGTTCTGTTCTCACCCTCCCACCCACACACTCTGCAGCCATACTGGAGGACTCACGTTGCTTTCACCTCTGAAAACTGACTTCTTGTTATGTCCTAGCTCCTCTCCTGCTTCCTAACTCCTCCACGTCCAAGTTCAGTGCCTCTCCTTGGGGCTTCTGCAGCAGCACCTAGGGCCATCTCCCTTATGGCTGTGTGTCCAAGACAGAGGGGTCACACTCCCCCCTGTCTTGTTCATGGTGGTATCTCAAGAACTGACTTCAGAGCCTGGTGCACAGTAGGTGTTCAACTCTGACAACGAAACAAATCTTGCCAGCTAACAGGAAACCTTATGCTCTCCATCTGAGCACAATCCCACAGGACAAGGCTCACTGGACCCTGTATGCCTCATTCCAGGATGTTAATCTCCCCACCTTCCTCCAAGACCCTTGCTCCAGCAAGGCTATAGAAATGACTGCAGTTAACAGTTTCCCGGCAGTTCTAGGCGCTGCTGCCCCAGTGCTCACACAGGTGTTGTGTGGAATTTGTTTTAAGGCTGCTGTCCTTCACCTTCCCATCCTTGATTGCAGGAAATATCTTCATAATCTCTTTAATTTTACAGCACAGTGACTGGACATGTTATTGGCTCAAATGATTGAGCCAATAGCTTTTTTAGCTTTGTAATTTTCCAAGTCCATTAGCAGAGATGTTATTTATACTAGCAGTACAGATTAACCTCTAATAGGCAAAACAAACAAAAACAAAAAAACACCATCCCAACAGGTAATATCGAATGGTCTTAAGATTTTGTCAATGGTGAATGGCACACATCCTTTGCGAGTGAACTTAATTTTTAAAAAGGAGCTCAAGGCCAGGCAGGGTGGTTCAATCCTGTATTACCAGCACTTTGGGAGGCTGAGGCGAGCAGATCACTTGAGGTCAGGAGTTCAAGACCAGCTTGGCCAACATACCTGCGGGCCAGGAGTGACGGCACCTGAGTGCCCGCCTTCCAACAGTTTGCTGGGACGGCCAGTGGTCCGCGGGCAACGCCATGCCTACTCCAGCGTTTGACTGGTCGCCACCCACGGCCTGGCTGCTATTCGTGGAGGTGGGGCTGGCGGAGTGGTTGCCTGGTGGGTGGAGTTGGGGTGCTGTTGCCATCAATACTCATTGAATTGTAATTTTAAAAACCCAACCAAACCAATACCCTTTAACTGGTTCATACCCCTCTCTACTAAAAATACAAAAATTAGCCGGGCGGGGTGGCGCACGCCTGTAATCCCAGCTGCTTGGGAGGCTGAGACAGGAGAATTGGTTGGATGCGAGGGTCAGAGGTTTCAGGGACCTGAGATGGCGCCACTGCACTCAAGCCTGGGCGACAGTGCGAGACTCCGTCTCAAGAAAACGGGCAGCTCAAAGACGGTCAAGGTAAATAAAAATGTAGTTTGTTTTTAAGGGGAGAAAGGAGGGCATAAACAATGATACACCCACAAAGGAAATAACACATAAAAGTGCAAACCGGCTCCTCAAGCACTTCCTACTCCCCTTAAAAAAAGTTCCCTAAGTTCAATTCAGATCTGGAGGCGAGAGCTGGAGAGCTCTGAAACAGTTAAGCAGGTTTTCAAAGACATCAACGTAGTCACCACTGCCGCCGTCTCGGCCTTGAAGGAAAAAAAAAAAAAAAGAAAGAAAAAAAAGGCTGCATTCCGCCCCCACCTCCGGCGCCAGACCTCGGAGTAGCAGCAGCCGCCCGGCCCCAGGCCCTCGGCGCCCGAGACCGGCTGCGCCCGACTCCACCCACCAGCCAACCACCCCGCCAGCCCCGCCTCCGCCTCCACCAATAGCGGCCCGGCGGCCCGGCCACGGCGACCAATCGAACGCCGGAGGGGGCGTGGCGTCGTCCGCGGACCGCGCGCCGCCTCAGCCCGCACGCGGAGGCGCAGTCCAGCCAGGGCCGCCGGTACCAGCACCGCCTTCCGCGGGCGCGCAGCTGTACCCGGCCGGCTCGCGGCGGCGTCGACGGCTTCTCAGCGCTATTACCAGGCCTCGTGACCATCCCAAATCTGCCCAGGGGCCCTCCCACCTCCGCCACTCCTGGCATCCCACCCGCACCTCGTGGGGGCCGCGGGGGCACACTCCCCGGCACGCGCCCCGCTCAGGCCCGGGCAATTCCGCCCTCAACCGGGACTCCGGCCCAGCAGCTCCTGCCCCCTCCTCCCTCCCCGCACCCTTCTCAGTCTCCTGAGTCAAACTCCTCTCCCGCTGCATCCTCGACCCTGAGCGCACCTGGGGCGCGGAAAAGGGTCGCCGAGCCGTAGCAACGCTCCGAATTCTCCCGCCCGAGCCCGCGGTTCGGACCCCTGCCTTTCCTGCCCCGCAGTGCCCTCACCATAAGCGTTTCCACCGAGTCTCCGACATCTTGGGGTTGCAGCAGCGACGGACGTGAGTTCTGAATCATTGGAGAGGAGGCCCGCGAGAGCTCTGGGCCCAGGGTGCCGTGGATGGGCGCTCGGACCCCGCCCTGCAGACCTAGAAGAAGGCCGGGGGATGGCGCCAGCCGGACGAGGCGCCTTAAGCCGCGGGCTCTCTGACGTCTGCGCCTGTAAGCACTCAGCCGCCGGGGTCCGGGCCTGCGCGTCCCGAGGCTGCGGCTAGTAGAACATTTAAGCAGGCGCGGAACGATCCCGCCGCGGGAATCACGCGCCGCTTTTCACCCGCGCCGCAGGCTTCGCGGCTCTGCTCTCCTGCCCATCCTGCCCCGCCGCAGGCCTCGGCACTGGAGGTGAGGTTCTGTGTATCCCGGGCTGGAGGAAGCTGGAGGAACTCTGTAGAAGGGGAGGTTTCGCTTCCGGGTGGGACGGTCGTCACGTGAGGGTGTCCTTAGTGCCGCCTGGTGAAAACGCCCAGGACTGCAGGGTCCCTGCACCCAGAACTTGATGGGGCGTCTGCGGGCAACTTTGCTTTTGCGTGGAACGTCTGAACGTATTTACAATCCAGACCCGGTCTGCCCAGTTGGGGGTAACACTAGGCGACCGGGGCTATTGATTAACCAATCAATCTTTTAAATCTGCTTCCCGTTAAACAGGTGTTTTTGTTTTTACAGGACCATATTTCCCTTTAAATGCTGAAAACAGCACAGGAGTTGATGTGTGCTGTATGCATAAACCGCACGCTGAATAGCTAAGACTGATAAGGTAAAATCTCAGTAATTTTTATATGTTGAAATGATATTTTGGGTATATTGGGTTAGGTGAAATATATTATTAAAATTAACTTCAGGCCGGGCACGGTGGTTCAGGCCTGTAATCCCAGCACTTTGAGAGGCCCAGTCCGGAAGATCGTTTGAGGGAGCCAAGGAGTTCGAGACCAGTGTGGACAACAAAGCGAGACCCCGTCTCTGAAACAAATAATAACTTCACATGTTTCGTTTTTTTTGAGACGGAGTTTCACTCCTGTTACCCAGGCTGGAGTGCAATGGCGCGACCTCGGCTCACTGCAACCTGCGCCTCCTGGGTTCAGGCAATTCTGCCTCAGCATCCCGAGTAGCTGGGATTACAGGCACGCGCCACCATGCCCAGCTAATTTTTTGTATTTTTAGTAGAGACGGGGTTTCACCATGTTGACCAGGATGGTCTCGATCTCTTGACCTCGTGATCCACCCGCCTCGGCCTCCCAAAGTGCTGGGATTACAGGCTTGAGCCACCGCGCCCGGCACATGTTTCTTTTTAAGTGTGGCTAGTAGAACATTTAAGCTTTAACATGTGGCTCCCATTACATTTCTGTAGGATAGCACTGGTCTAGTTGGTTAAAATTCTGGTTTATTGCTCACCCGGAATCTGTCAATAGCTTTTTCGGTCTCCCAGCTTCCCCTTGTTACTGTTCGGCTGATCCATGGAAAAGCATTACTGCTGGGATCCTGACACTCCTACTGAAAGTGTAGGCATACACCTTCAGTGACCCTGGGAATTTGCAGAATAAAGTCCAAGCTTTTCATAGCAACCTTCGCAACTTCCCACATGCATTCATCACCCAAGAACTCTAGAGCAGAAAAGAAACTGATGACTTAGGGAGCAAGATAATATTTTTTGAGACTTAATTCCTGTGCTGCTGAGGTACATAGAACTAGCAAGAAAGTGGTCCTAGAAGAGATTATTCCCAAAGAGGATTAAGGAAAATATAAACATTTTTAAAAAATTACAAACCTGCCTGGTGGTTGAATACTTTGCTACCCTTTGTTCTAAGCTGCAAGGTTCATTTTCCTTGTGCAGTGCTGATGTTGATAACTATGCACTGAAAGTTTGCTCTGTCGTCCAGGCTAGAGTGCAATGGCAAGATCTTGGCTCACTGCAATCTCTACCTCCCGGGTTCAAGTGATTCTCCTGCCTCAACCTCACAAGTAGCTGGGATTACAGGCATCCGCTGCCATGCTTGGCTAATTTTTTTATATCTTTAGTAGAGACGGGGTTTCACCATGTTGGTCAGGCTGGTCTCAAACTCCCGACCTCATGATCTGCCTGCCTCGGCCTCCCAAAGTGCTGGGATTACTGGTATGAGCCACCATCCCCCAGCCTGAAACTTCTTTTTAAAGGAAGACCTAATTCCACCCTGACACCTGCCCCACTCCCGGCACCAATTCCATAAGCCAAGAATTCCTACTTTTGAGAAATCATATCTTGGCATATTTTAGAGACTGCTTTTGGCCACTCTGGGTGTGGAGCACAGGTGGGACCTAGAGTGAAAGGTGGCTGTCCACTGCCTCACCCTTCCAGGTATGCCTGCTTGGCTATGTGCTCAGAAGAAATGGGCTGGCTTTCAAGGGTGGCAGCTGGCAGATTTCCCTCTATGTCTGTTTCTCCATGCTTACTCAACTCTAAAGCCCACAGTCCCTTCTTTTCCCACATCTTCTCCACTGGATGCTTGTGGGATGCCGAGGTGTATAATGATCATGGGAAAGGAGCATTACTCATCGACAGATGAGGAGTGGGAGTTTTGGAGCAGTACTTACTAAACTGCAAGGTTGGAGGAGTGGACTTTTTTAAAAAAAGAAAACATTGTGTGTGACCTTAATTCAAAACAAGGTCATTAGAGTAAGGCAAGCCTTAATGGATTTATCTGCAGTCAGGGGAAGGTGATTTGGCTCTTATGACCTAACTTCCCCCAATTACACACTGAGTCCCTCAAAGACCCAAAGTGGCTCTTGTTTTCTGGATTCTATAATCAGGTTACATGATGCTTTCCCATCCCAAGGATTGGAGACACCCTCTACCCAGGAAGAAATACACATGTATCAGTTTGGATACATAACCTCCTCTTAAAACTTTATTCCCAGCAAGTCTTGACATCTTGAGGAGTTTCCACTCTCTGAGAAGGAAAAGGCTGCAGTCCACAGAGGAAGCTGGAGGTGAATGGCAGAGACAGAGGCTGGTCACATAGTGACTTTGGCTTCCTGTCTGCCTGTCAGAGCGGGAGGAGGTGGATCTTGTGGTGCCTTACATCTGTGTCACTTCATTTGTAAGAAGATGGCTGGAATGGTGAAGAGCACACAGGTAAATCACTGCTCCCACCCCCCATGCTTCCAGAAAACCAGCTCATCAAGATCTTTCTACCCACCTGGAGCCAGAACTGTTTCTGGAAATATCTAAATTCTTCTACTGATGCCAAAACAATGAGGCCAGCCTTTGTCTTTTAGAAACCAGTAGAGGATTGAGAGGGGAGATGCCATGCATGCTCTCTGCCACAACCTCCTCTGCTGTCCATCTTCATAGCCTCTCTATGCCTACTGGCCTTTCAGGTCTTACGGGTATCTTATGATGGTCTTCATCCTATAATTCTTGGCGGCCCCTCTCCATCTGAACATCCGCTCCCATCCGAAACACATACAACCTGAAAGAGAAGCCTAAGAGTCTGCAGGTGCACTGTCTTCACTGGGTGGAGGGTGGGGGAGGATACATCGCTCTCTGCCTGATCACAAGGATGGGTGAATACTGCAGATAAATAATTCTAAGGGCTTTTACAGAAGCTTCCACAGAGAGGATGGTCCTGTCACTGCTTTGGGCTTCACAAGAAAGAAACACCTTTCTTCCTTCTGTGCCGGTGACTCATGCCTCTAACCTCACCCTCAAGTCAAGGATAACTGGGCTACGAGAGTTAGAGGGGCTTACAAGCTGGCATCCAAGGGAGAGGCGGGTGACTCTGTGGGATGGATGTGTTCCTGCAGGAGTGGGGGCCTCAGATTCTACTCCAAGGACCAAGCTGTCAGGGGCAGTGGAAGGGAGAGGAGCTCTGATACCCGCCCAGGTGGGGTGGCATTTTGTGTGTTGCCATCAAATATATGGAAGCCACAAGTCACTCTGTCAACATTTTGACAAACCAGTTCCCCATCTTCTGGAAAAATCAAACTCTTGTTTTCCTGCTGCCTTCGCAATGAGGAAACAGGCAACATTTTGGCTAAAAGTTTATAAACAGAAGCACATATTTTCTGGTCACAGTTCTTCCAGGTCCTGATTGATCTGAATTTCCCACAGGGGTGAGTAGGACCCACCTGCGATCTATCCATATGTGGAAGGTTTTATTTTTTTAATCTTTAGCAGAATGACTTTATTTATAAGCAAGCATCTTGTATAACAGTTTTATGTGTCAATTTGGCTAGACTATAATACCCAGTTTTCAGTTCAGCACTAATCCAGGTGTTGCTGTGAAGTTTCAATTAAATGCTAATCCAGGTGTTGCTGTCAAGTAGCTGGGATTACAGGAACCTGCCACCATGCCCGGCTAATTTTTTGTATCTTTAGAAGAGACGGGGTTTCACCATGTTGGCCAGGCTGGTCTCAAACTCCTGACCTTGTGATCTGCCCGTGATTTTGTAGATGTGGCTAACCTCTGTAATCGGTTGGCTTTAAGTAAAGGAGATTACCTTTCACAATCTGGCCGAAAGATAATCAGGACACACATTTTCCTGACGTATCCTCGTTTCCCCTCCTTAAAGGGTAGAGGATATCTCCTGCTCTTTTCTGTGTGTCCTTAAGAGACCACTGAGACAGAGTAATGCTGTAAAAAGAAAGTGGACTTTGGAATCAGGCACTGATTCTGTATTTGATCCTGGTTTTGTCACCTGCTAGCTGTGTATTCACCTCAGCTTGCTTGCTTTTTTTTTTTTTTTTTTTTGGAGACAGGTCTTGTTCTATTGCCTAGGCTGGAGTGCAATGGTGCAATCTCAGCTCACTGCAACCTTTGCCTCCTCAGCTTAAGTGATTCTCCTGCCTCAGCCACCTGAGTAGCTGGGGTTACAGGTGCATGCCACTACGGCCAGCTAATTTTTGTATTTTTAGTAGAGACGGGGTTTTGCCATGTTGGCCAGGCTGGTCTCGAATTCCTGACCTCATGTGATCCACCCACCTTGTCCTCCCAAAGTGCTGGGATTACAGTCATGAGCCACCACACTCAGCCTGCTTTTTTTGTTTTGTTTTCATTTTTTTTCTTTTTTCTTTTCTTTTTTTTTTATTTTAAAAATTTTATGAGACAGGTCTTGCTCTATTGCCCAGGCTGGAGGGTGTTAAAACTCATGCTCTGAATGAAGAGACCCTTCAAACAGACTTTTTGTGAGTAATATGGCTGTTTATTCACCCAGGTGCTGGTGGGCTAAGACCGAAAAGAGTCAGTGGAGGGCGGTGGGATAGGAGTTGCTTTTATAGGTTTGGGCGGTTTTTGCAAGCTGGGAGGGGGTCATGGGTTCTGGAGTCACAAGGTTGACCCAGGTCCAATGGCCTTATCAATTGAGGCAGGAATAAGGAACAATAGAGACTGTCTCGGAGTTAAGTAGGCGCCGAAGGGGTTCTTTCTTCCTCTTTTCATGGTCTTCCAGTTACATCAGATTTTCTAATTCCAGGAGGCCATCCAGAGGTGTACATGCAGGTTGCGGGGGTTGCCATGGCATCCATGGCGTGGTCGGACCTTACAGAGTGCAGTGGCACAATCATGGCCCAGTGCAGCCTTGACCACCCAGGCTCAAGCGATCCTTCCACCTAAGCCTCCTGAGAGCTGGGACGACAGTCCTGCACCACCATGCCTGGCTGATTTTAAAACTTTTTTTTTTTTTGTAGAGATGGCATCTTGCCATGTTTCCTAGCCTGGTCTTGAACTCCTCCTGGGCTCAAACAGTCTTTCTGCATTGGCCTCCCAAAGTGCTGGGATTACAGGCATGAGTCAGTATACCTGGCCCGCCTCAGCTTTCTTATTTGTCAACTTGGAGATGTTATTACCTACCTCCCAGAATTATTGTAAAAATCAAATGAAAGAATGTTTATGGAAGTGTTTTCCTAAAGAGCTAATTAAATATAAGGAATTATAAGTACGGTAATGTAAGGTTGGCCGAGAGAAAGGACAAGTAGACCTAAAGTCAGGCAAGCAAGTTTATTGACCTGCCAGGCTGCGCTGTAACAATCAGAGGAGGCAGCCCTGCACTTACAAAACAAGGGGTTTATGTGGGGTGAGAGGGGCTTAAGGGAGTCTCCAGACTAAGATAATCTATCAGCTTGTAATAAGCACAAATTGGTTATCAGCTTGTGAGAGACTAACATCATCCTGCGACTTTTGTGGCAGCAGTTAAAAAAACAGGATTTTACAGGTATGTGTAAAACAAGAGTTTACCCGTACTGTAACAAAGGTTTGTTTCCCATGACCTCTCCCGTGCTGCCCAGATGGCTGTTATCAGGCTTTGCTCAGTGAGGCGGGTCTGGCAGCCTTGCTGCGGCCCCTAGATAAGAGTTTAGGAATGCAGCTGCAGAGCAATCAGGGTGGAGGTCAGCTGAGAGGGTTTTGGGGGGCAGCTTGTCCCTGACAAGTAATGTTATTTGTGTAATTATTTGTGGATTGAGTTAAATATTTACAGGCAACTTTGTTAGCTTTATTTAAACCAGAGGTGGCCAAAAATAGCTCATCATCATCCTATGTAGAATATTTTTATTTTTGAACACGTCAACCATCTTCAAGCTTGTTACCTTGTCCTCGGATGAAAAAGGAACGTCTAAAAATTTTAGACTAGTTCATGTGAAAACCAAAAGTAGAAACTTCTCTTTGCAATCAAGATTGCTGCATCCATATTTTCCATCATAATACATCAAATAATCTCATACCAGCTTGCTCCTAACTTGAACCCAGGCAAGGAAAACAGACCTCTTGAAGGTGATGGTCATTGTCCCTGTAAAGACTGCACTGGCACTGTGATATGCTGCCATGAAAAGTGTGGGATCTAGCATGGTTCCCAGCGCATCTCCATGGAGAATCTTGCAGAGCCAGGTGAGGGGAGAAAAAGTCATCATCACTCGGCTCCTCATGACCAGGTGCTGGTGAGGTGAGATACTGACCTGTTCCCTGCAAACCATGGCCAGAGTCTGGCATCACTCAGTGTGAAGCAGACAAGTGAGAGCAAAAAAATGCAAGGGGAGACAAGCAAGGCTGTCTGAAGTACGTTCTCCCTGCTTAGGAGATGAGCTCTTCAAGGGGACAGAAGAAGCCCCCCACACCACCGCCAGCCTCAGCCTCAAGTTCTGATCTCTTGTTTTCCCTCTGGGTCCATCTAAGGTGGAAATAGAATGGTTCAGCGAGAACAGCATGGGCTTGACAGGCAGAGAGACCTAGCTCTGAATCCCACATTTCCAGCCCCGTGACCTTAGTCACAGTACCACTTGGGGCATCTGTTTCTTCACCTATAAAACAGAAAAAAAGTAATTATCTCCTTCTAATAATTTTTGTGAGTGTCAAATGAACACAGCCAAAGCTCACGGTACAGGTTCTGGCATATACCAGCCACTGAACAAGAAGAGTTTTTCTCCCTTCTCATTTTTGACACCCACTGCTTGCTCCCCTGAAGTTTAGGCAGCTGAAGATTAATGAATAATTCCCTAATAGGAAGAGGCCACTCCTTGCCTAGGGAGTCAGTAGTGTGAAGCCTCTGCTTCCCTGTACTTCAGTAACCAAGAACCTGCGGAAGGCAGCCACAGACCTACCAGCTGGCCTCTCCCTCCCTGCTTTATACTGAGTAAAACCATGCTTGAGCTGCCAGCTGGGATGGCTCTCCGTGCCTTACCTAGGCAGTCCCTTGAGGGAGAGCCCAGTCTGGAACAGGCTGACACACTTCTTCAAGTCATTGTGGAAAATGACATACTGAAAGCCAAGTCTTTACTCTGTAATCCTGAGAAAGAGGTGGATGTCTTCTATCATTTGGACTAGAGAGAAGAGTCAAGTCAGTGAGAGGGACCTCAGGCTGGAGTCTGGCCCCTCGATGGAGCAGACCTCCAGGGCAGAAGACCAGAGGAAGTAGTCCTCAGGAAAACCTACAGCCCTCAATATCCCCACTGTACTTCCGAGTAGACCCATATTATCTGAAGAAAGAGAACAGCTTCTGGGAAGGGGAGGAGGAGTGAACCACCAATGAAATCAGAATTCAGCTGTTTCTATCATCAGAATCAGAAATACTAATCTGAAATGTACTGATTTGGGCAGATCTAGGAATAAACAGGAAAACACCCTTTTGAAAAATAAACAAATGTGTCCCCTTCTCTAATCCCCCACAGGTTTGAGATTTGTTCAAGTTAGATTTGTCTAAGCAGTATGACCTCAAGGAAGATGGAAAGGGTTTATGGGTTTTTGTTTTGTTTTGTTTTGTTTTGTTTTGTTTTTGAGACAGAGTCTCACTCTATCTTCCAGGCTGGAGTGCAGTGGCACAATCTTGGCTCATTGCAACCTCTGCCTCCCAGGTTCAAGCAGTTCTCCCACCTCAGTCTCCTAGGTAGCCAATCACAGGCGCATGCCACCATGCCCAGCTAATTTTTATATTTTTGGTAGAGAGGGTGTTTCACCATGTTGGTCGGGCTGGTCTCAAACTCCTGACCTCAGGTGATCGCCTGCCTCGGTCTCCCAAAGTGTTGGTATTACAGGTGTGAGCCAATGTGCCTGGCCAGTTTATGGGCCTTAATTAGAGGTCAAGAGTGAAGCCTCCCATATATAAAATCTGAATACTTAGGCTAGATTCAGTGGCTCAGGCTTGTAATCCTAGCATTTTGGGAGGACAAGGCAGGAGGTTCTCTTGAGCCTAGGAGTTTGAGACCAGCCTGGGCAGTATAACAAGACCTTGTCTCTACAAAAATAAAAACAGTAGCCAGATGAGCCTGTACTCTCAGCTACTCAGAAGGTGGAGGCAGGAAGGTCTGAGCCCAGCAGTTTGAGGCTGCAGCGAGCTATGATTGCACCGGTGCACTCCAGCCTGAGTGACAGAGCAAGACCCTGTGTCTTTTTAATTTTTTTTAATTTTTATTTTTTGAGACGGGGTCTTGCACTGTCATCCAGGCTGGAGTACAGTGGCACAATCTCAGCTCATTGCAACCTCTGCCTCCCAGGTTCAAGAAATTCTCCTGCCTCAGACTCCTGAGTAGCTGGGATTACAGGTGCCTGCCACCATGCCTGGCTAATTTTTTTTTTTTTTTTAGTAGAGATGGGGTTTCACATGTTGGCCAGGCTGGTCTTGAACTCCTGACCTCATGATCTGCCCACCTCAGCCTCCCAAAGTGCTGGGATTACAGGCATGAGCCACTGTGCCCATCCACTTGTGTCTATTTTTTTTTTAATTCAAATACTTACCAAACACCTGCACTTTTACCAAAAATCTCAAAGCAGGATTTCTAATGACAGATTAGGTATATAAATTAGAAGTCTTCCCGCTGGCCCCTTTGTCTCTTAACAACATGTGGCACTCCATCATCTGCCATTCTTTCCTATCCATTCTTCACCCATTCAGAAGCTCAGCTCAAAGTGACCACTAGAGGGAACATGTGTCCTGTCCCAAACAGGTTCTGGGTCCCAGCCTCAGGTCTCTGTAAACTACCTGATAGTC
The DNA here is from genome assembly GCF_009761245.1 of Sapajus apella. Taxonomy (NCBI): domain Eukaryota; kingdom Metazoa; phylum Chordata; class Mammalia; order Primates; family Cebidae; genus Sapajus; species Sapajus apella. Next base: position 58,529,499 of record NW_022436944.1, on the reverse strand, counting down.
CGTTGGCAGTGTCACAGCTACCGGCCTTGGGTGCACAGGGTGAAGGCACTGGCCCTCAGTCCCATACCCTGCCCCTTTCCAATTCCTCACTTATGCTTCACCTGTCTGGTCTATACAGGAGACCATTTGTGGTGGACAAATACAAGGAGATGCCGAGAGTGGCTTCGGATGGGGGTGGAGAGAGCACTGAACTTGAAGTCGGGAGTTTCTGATGCTAGTCCAAACTCTGCCAAAAACTCATTGTCATTGCTCTAGGCCTCAGCTTTCTCACTTGTAAGATGAGGGCCTTGAACGAAGTGGCTTCAAGTTCCTTTTCTGGGCTAATAGCATATGAATCTGGGATCGTGATCTCCAGACTCCCTTGGTCCTGACTTTCAGGCTAATGCAAGCCACACTGGAGATACAGGAGATGGGCTGGGGCACAGATTGCATTGAGGAAAATGCATGTGCATACACAAAGCTTTGCGAACAGTTCCGTATTATGTAGAGCACCCCTGCAAGCCCCGTTAAACACTACTGATATAGGGGGTTTCAACATACCAGGAACAGCTTTTGCAATCTTAGCAAGGTCTGCTTCTTTAAGGAATTGCACAGAGTGCCAGCAACCTGGAAGTCTTCTCCATGACCCATCCACAGTCTTCTCCATGAACTCATTATATAGCCTCACCATGACAGGCTCCAGCTGGCACTGGGGAGGGAATCTTTTGTATCAGACTGGAGGTAGCTGTTGCTTGAGACCTGAAAAGTCCAGAAGAGGTGGTGGACTGTGCCCATTCAGCTCCCATTTATAAGTGAGAACATGTGGTGTTTGGTTTTCTGTTCCTGGGTTAGTTTGCTGAGGAGAACAGCTTCCAGCTCCCAGTACCTTCCAATTTGACTCATTCGCTCAAGCATTCTTGTAATAGATGAGCCTGTTTTCTCTCACAGAGCACTTACAAATGCCCAGCGGTAAGAGAGAGCATGTAAGATTCCTAGACTGTAAATATGGAAACGTCTAGTAGGAGGGAAGGAATGGAAGGGAGGAAGCCAGAGGGAAAGCCTGATGCCCTCCATCAACCATGCAGGAGAATGCAGGCTTTATGCTGAAGAGGTTTCAGCAGGAAAATGAAAGGTCAGATTGGCATGTTAGAGGGATCTCTGCACACAGGAAGTTGCAAACTGGTCAAGTCTCCCTGACACTGGACAGCCTTGCTGATACACAATTCAAAGACACATTATTTCCCCTCCTGGTTCCCTTTCAGCTTCCAGCTCCTCTGTGCCTCCCTCTCCTGCTCCCCAAGTCCTTCAGGTTGTGCTTCTAAGACGGTTCACCTTGTTTGACTATTTAGTTTATATATCTCCTTACTGTCCTATTACAATCAGAAGGCTCAACCAGAGACTCCTTTTTCTTGGAGACAGAGTAGATGATTGAGTCCAGATAGCTAGCCCTCCTTCCTGGGAATTCTGGATAATCCATCATATGACAACACCTTCTTGTATCTTCTACCTGGTTATTGTTTGAATTCACTGGTGCCAATCAGTCCTTCCTGCTCTTGGTACAGTTTCTACTTTTTCTGGTGCATTAATCTGGCTTATTCACACTTCCCTCTATATGCCCTTCTCTACCTAAACAGATGGACAGAAACATAACTTCTTAAATTATTTATAAACAGACAAGCTCTTAAGGGCCAGGGGTCAGGGATGAAGGATTGACGATTATTAGTGCCCTTCTGCAGGAAGCTCTTCTTTTGTGAGCTAGTGGATGGTAGAGCGGCATTTGAATTCAGTCTCCAAAACTTTTTCCCATTAATATGCCACACTTACTGCTGCTTGTCACTTCACTGCTCTGCATCAATGTTCGAATCTGTAAAAATGAGAATAATGCCACCCTCCCTGCAGATTGCTGTGGAAACCGCATAATGTGAATGTGCCTGGCTCAGTACCTGCTGGAGCAAGCATTCCAAGATGCTAGCTTCATCTGAATTCAACAGAAAAAAAATCTCTCCTTCTCCAGCTTGAGCCCGAAGAATATTTTATTTTTTTTAGCAATGATTATATTAACAAAGCCTGGACTGAAATCCTTTTTGGGATGAGGTTATTCATGAAAATATGAAAGGGATGACATCCAATTGATGCTACTTCTTTGCACTTAAATTGCATACAATTCACTTTTGATTCTGCCTTTTTTTTTTTTTTTGAGACGGAATCTCGCTCTGTTAGCCCAGGCTGGAGTTCAATGGCATGATCTTGGCTCACTGCAACCTTCACCTCCCGGGTTCAAGCAATTCTCCCACCTCAGCCTCCTGAGTAGCTGGGATTACATGTGCCTGCCATCATGCCTGGCTAATTTTTGTAGAGACAGAATTTCACCACGTTAGCCAGGCTGGTCTTGAACTCCTGACCTCAAGTGAGCCACTGTGCCCAGCCTAGAAATTATCGTATTAAAATGTAATTGCTGCCTTCCCTCCAGGTGCTACTGCCCAGATTTTCTTTCCCCAATTCTACCCACTCTAGGGTTTGGCAATTCAACTTTCCCACGTCAGAAATGTTCAAGAAAAGCTAGAGAATGGCTACAGAGTAGGTAAGAGAGAAGGGGCCTCTAGATACCGACTCTAAGCCCTGAGTGGCCGCACTTTGAGAGCCTCACCCCTCAGTATCGGGTAACAGCCAAGTGCAATGAGTACCTTCTAGGAATCAGGAGCTATGCCCCTAAGTCTTCGTTTTGCCAATATCTGCTATGGCCTCGGGCAGGCCAACTTGTATTTCCAGGCCTTAGTTTCCTCATCTGTCAAAGGAGAGCAGCAGATCGAATACTATCTAGGGTGTCAGCTCTCTCATTCTGGGGCTCTATGACTAGTTTCAGTTGCCCGGCATCTGGTGTTGAAGATACTCACAGTGATGAGCTGGACCGGCATCCAGGCTGATCTGGGTAGCAGGTGCTGGCCAGCCAGAGCTTGGAGAAGGGGTGCTGCCTGTCAGCGCCCCACCAGCCATCTGAGACCTCTCTGCAGCATGACATCCAGCTGAGATCTGCCGACTGAACCTCCTCACAAAGGCTAGCCTTCCTCCTATTAGATAAACATTGGCCTGAGGTTCTGCCTCCACCAAGCAGAGCCTGTCTGTCTTCTGAGGGGCAGAGGACCAACAGCAAAATCCACCCCCTCCTCCCTCGCTGGGCAAAACACTAAGCAATCGTAAGTTAGTAAATTACAAATGCATTTGATGTGTAGAGCTGCCAGGACTTCTGGTTGTGTTAAGCAGGCACCTGGAATAATTGGATCAATCTTAGAATGTCTTGCATGCCAAGGGTCACTAAGGTAACCAACAATGACTAGGAAACAGCCATGACAATCAGTCCCTGCATGTAAGGACGGTTGGCCCTGGATACCTCACCCTAGTTTTTAGCTCTGTCTTGTTGTAGGAGACCAGTTTATTCTTTCATTCAAAAAATATTAATTAAGCATATATTATGTGTTCTAGGCTCTTGGGATATGGTAGTGAATAAAACAGATAGGGCTTACATTCTGTAAGTAATGACTAATTGTGCTTTCTACACCCCAGGCGCTATTATAAATGTTTCTGCTTTATCTGTTAATACTCATAAGATCTCATATACAGTCCAAATTCAAATTTCATCAATTATCCTCAAACTGTCCTTCATAGCATTTTTCTCCCCAATCCAGAATCCAATTTAGAATGATATATTAATATTTCAGTGAGATGTCATGTCTTTTTAGTTTCATCTGGAACAATTCTTTAGCCTTTTTTTGACAGACATATTCTTTTCTCTTTTTTTTTGAGACAGAGTCTTTCTCTGTTGCCAGGCACCAGGCTGGAGTACAGTGGTACGATCTCAGCTCACTGCAGCCTCCGCCTCCCGGGTTCAAGCAATTCTCCTGCCTCAGTCTCCCAAGTAGCTGGGACTACAGGCACACGCCACCACGCCTAGCTAATTTTTATATATTTTAGTAGAGACAGAATTTCACCATGTTGGCCGGGATGGTCTCGATCTCTTGACCTCGTGATCTGCCTGCCTCGGCCTCCCAAAGTGCTGGTATCATAGGTGTGAGCCACCGCATCCAGCCGACAAACATATTCTTAACATACCACATGTATACACACAGATACACACAGGAATGAGCGCCAATTCTTTCTATTCTGCTGTGGGCAAGTAGTGGTACTGCTAGCCAGTGAACAGTAGGTGATGTTAGAACACGACTTCATAACCCTGAACATATAGACCAGAGGAATACATTATTACTGTCCCAATTTTACATATAAGAAAACTGATGCCCAGAACAGTTAAAATAAGCTGCCCAAAGTTACACTATCAGTAAAAGGCTATATGCTGTTTATTATTAATAACCTTTGTGTGTAGCTTCTAGGGCAAAAATAATAATAATAGTAACCTTTGTGTGTGTACAAAGGGTTTTGCGGTTACAGATTGGATATCAGGCCATTCTATAGAACAGGCAGGAGAGATAGCATATCATCACCATCTTCATCATCCTTATCTTACCAACGACTAACCTCAAAGAGGTTAGTTCAGGCTGGCTTGTAAGTAAAGGAGCAGGGTTCAGGTCAGGTCTTTTAATATATTCCTTGTAATGTTCCCTAAGGGACACGTGGAATGATTGAAGATCCAGCAATACCTTTCACTTCACAAGTGTTGACTATTCCAAATGGTCTTTGCTGGGTGAGAGAGAGAAAAGTCCTGACAGGCAGCAGTCTGGCAGAAGGTGGAGGAGACCTCTCTTCAAATCTCACCACAACCACAGAGCTCGTCCAATCCTGCTGTGCCCAGTGTGGCGGTGCCCTTCATAGGGCTGGCTGCACTCAGAATTGAGTCTTCCAGAGCATGGCCTGCTGTAGACCAGGCAGTGGGACAGCAAAGCCAAGAAAGCACAGGGCATGTGTGACCATGGACTAGCTGGCTAATGCAGGAGGCAGGGTAGAGATGGCTTTAAAGACATTCTACTCTGAGACTCTGTTATCAAGCTAAAGGGAGCTTGCTGCCCAATGCACTAGAAGCCAATTCTATGATACCAGGTTTTGAGAGAAGAAAGCCTTCTTATTGGAAGTTAACTCACAAGGAGACAGGAGTGTCAATCTCAAATCTGTCTCTCTGTGCTGGCTTCAAAGTAGTATTTTTATAGGAAAAAGTTCAGTGGGTGGATTTTGAGATTAGCTGGTGATTGGTAGATGAAAAGTGGAGGTCTGGAAAGTCTGGGCACGTGCAGTTGTCTCTTCATGATACCTCATGGATCACATGTACAAATTCAAGGGGAGTTAGTATGAAACATGGTGTAAATTCAGGCTGGTGGTGTCAGCAAGCTGGTTCTTAACAGACTTGCACTGGCCATATTGATTTCAATTGATGTTAGTCATTTACTTTATCTCATAATTGGAGAGAGTTTCAGTGTTTCAGCAAGTTGTTTCTTATCTGCCATTCTGCAAACTCAAGTATTTCTGTTACTGGTTTCTTTTAAGTTTTGAGTCACAGATTCAGTTCCAATTTGACAGCCTCCTGGGTTAACAATAATAATCAGGAAAGACTTTTTCAAGAATAAGTGAGAAAATGCTGAATAAGTACCTAGCTCACAGTAGATGTCTAAAAATGTAAGCGTTCCTTTCTCCCTTTCCACATATTCCTCCTATTCTCATTTCAACTCAGTATTTCTTTTATTGATACAAAATAGATGTAGATATTTTCAGAGTATGTGTGATAATTTAATACATTCACACAATTGAATCAAGGTTGATGAGGTATCTATCATCTTTTTTTTCTTCAACTTTATTTTAAGTTCAGGGGTACGTGTGCAGGTTTGTTACATAGGTAAACATGTGCCATGTGGTTTGCTGCACAGATCATCTCATCACCTAGGTATTAAGCCCAGTATCCATTAGCTGTTCTTCTTAATGCTCTCCTTCCCCCACCTCCCACCCTCAACAAGCCCCAGTAGGTATTGTTCCCCCACATGTGTCCTTGTCTTCTCATCATTCCACTCTCACTTATAAGTGAGAACATGTGGTGTTTGATTTTCTGTTCCTGTGTTAGTTTGCTGAGGATAACAGCTTCCAGCTCCATCCATGTCCCGGCAAAAGACATAATCTTGTTCCTTTTTATGGCTGAATAATATTCCATCGTGTGCATGTACTACATTTTCTTTATCTAGTCTGATGGGCAGTTGGGTTGATTCCATATCTTTGTTATTGAGAATAGGGCTGCAATTAACATATGTCTGCATGTATCTTTATAGTAGAATGATTTACATTCCTTTGGGTATAAACCCAGTAATGGGATTGCTGGGTTAGATGGTACTTCTTCCTCTAGATCTTTGAGGAGTTGCTACACTGTCTTCTACAATGGTTGAACTAATTTACACTCGCATTGACAGTGTAAAAGCATTTTCATTTCTCCTCAAGCTCACCAGCATCTATCGTTTTTGACTTTTTAGTAATTGCCATTCTGACTGGCATAGGATGGTATCTCAATGTGGTTTTGATTTGCATTTCTCTAATGATCAGTGATGTTGAGCTTTCTTTTCATATGTTTGTTGGCTGGATTTGGTTTGCCAGCTGTGTAATTGTCTGGATTTGGTTTGCCAGTATTTTTATTGAGGATTTCTGTATCAATGTTCATCAGGGATATTGGCCTGAGTTTTCTTTTTTTGTGGTATCTCTGCCAGGTTTTGGTATCAGGATGATACCAGCCTCATAAAATAAGTTAGGAAGGAGTCCTTCCTTTTTAATTGTTTAAAACCGTTTCAGTAGAAATGGTACCAGCTCTTCTTTGTACATCTGGTAGAATTCAGCTTTGAATCTATCTGGTCCTGGGCTTTTTTTTTTTTTTTTTTTTTTGATTGGTAGACTATTTATTACTGCCTCAATTTCAGAACTCATTGTTGGTCTATTCAGGGATTCAATTTCTTCCTGGTTCAGTCTTGGGAGGGTGTATGTGTCCTGGAATTTATCAATTTCCTTTAGTTTTTCTAGTTTGTGTGCATAGAGGTGTTTATAGTATTGCTTATATTTCTGTGATTGTTTATGTTTCTGTGGGGTCAGTGGTAATATCCCCCTTATCATTTCTAATTATGTTTATTGGATTCTTTTTTTCTTCTTCTTCTTTATTAGTCTAGGTAATAGTCAATCTACTTGATTAATTTTTTCAAAACACTACTTCCTGGATTCATTGACTTTTTTTTTTTAAGAGTTTTTCATGTCTCTTTCTCCTTCATTTCACCTCCGATCTTGGTTATTTCTTGTCTTCTGCTAGCTTTAGGGTTTGTTTGCTCTTGGTTCTCTAATTCTTTTAGTTGCAATCTTAGGTTGTTAACTTGAGATCTTTCTAGTTTTTTGTTGTGGACATTTAGTGCAATAAATTTCCCTCTTAACACTGCTTTAGCTGCATCCCTGAGATTCTGGTACATTGTTTCTTGGTTCTTATTAGTTTCAAAGAACTTCTTGATTTCTGCCTAATTTTATTATTTACCCAGGAGTTATTTGGGACCAGGTTGTTCAATGTAGTTTTATGGTTTTGAGTGAATTTCTTAATCTTGAGTTCTAATTTGATTTTGCTGTGGTCTGAGAGACTGTTATGATTCAGTTCTTTTGCACTTTCTGAAGGTTTTACTTCTGATTATGTGATAATTTTTAGATTAAGTGCCATGTGGTGATGAGAAAAATGTATATTCTGTTGTTTTGCGCTGGAGAGTTCTTTTTTTTTTTTTTTTTTTCTTTTGAGACGGAGTTTCGCTCTTGTTACCCAGGCTGGAGTGCAATGGCGCGATCTCGGCTCGCCGCAACCTCCGCCTCCTGGGTTCAGGCAATTCTCCTGCCTCAGCCTCCTGAGTCGCTGGGACTACAGGCACGCGCCACCATGCCCAGCTAATTTTTTGTAGTTTTAGTAGAGACGGGGTTTCACCATGTTGACCAGGATGGTCTCGATCTCTTGACCTCGTGATCCACCCACCTCGGCCTCCCACAGTGCTGGGATTACAGGCTTGAGCCACCGCACCCGGCTCTGGAGAGTTCTTTAGACATCTATCATGTCCACTTGATCCAGCACTGAGTTCAGGTGCTGAATATCTTTGTTAATTTTGTGTCTCGATGATCTGTCTACTCTTAACAGTGGGGTGTTAAAATTTCCCACTATTATTTTGTGGAAGTTCAAATTTCTTTGTAGGACCCTAAACTTGCTTTACAAATCTGGATGCTCCTGTATTGGGTGTATATATATTTAGGATAGTTATCTCTTCTTGTTGAATCAAACCCTTAACCATTATGTGATGTCCTTTGTCTTTTTTGATCTTTGGTTTAATGTCTGTTTTGTCAGAAACTAAGATTGCAACCCCTGATTTTTTCTGTTTTCCATTTGCTTGATAAATTTTCTCCATCCCTTTATTTTGAGCCTATGTGTGTCTTTACATGTGAGATGGGTCTCTTGAAGAAAACATACTGATGGGTCTTAGCTCTTTGGCCAGCTTGCCACTCTGTGTCTTTTAATTGGGGCATTTATTTAGCCCATTTGCATTTAAGGTTAATATTGTTATGTGTGAATTTGACATCTGTCATCATGATGTCAACTGGTTATTTTGCAGATTTGTTGATGTAGTTGCTTCATAGTGTCACTAGTCTGTGTACTTCAGTGTGTTTTTGTAGTGGCTGGTAATGGTTTTTCCTTTTCACATTTAATGATTTCTTCAGGAGCTTTTGTAAGGCAGGCCTGGTGGTGACAAATTCCCTCAGCGTTTGCTTGTCCGAAAATGATGTCATTTATCCTTTCCTTATGAAGCTTAGATTGGATTTCTGTATTTGAATGTTGGCTTGTCTTGCTAGGTTGGGGAATTTCTCCTGGATGATATCATAAAGTATGTTTTCTCCTGTGTAAGCAGCATATGGAAAAAGAAAAAAAGAAAATAAAGAAAAAGTATGTTTTCCAACTTGATTCTGTTCTCCTTGTCTCTTTCAGGTACCCCAGCCACACCTAGGTTGAGTCTTTTTACACAATCCCATATTTCTCAGAGGTTTTGCTAATTGTTTATTATTTTTTCTTCATTTTTGTTTGTCTTATTTCAGAAAGACAGTGTTCAAGCTCTGAGGTTCTTTTCTCTACTTGGTCTGTTCTGCTATTGATACTTGTGATTGCATTGTGAAGTTCTCATGTTGTGTTTTTCAGCTCCATCAAGTCAGTTATGTTCCTCTCTAAACTGGCTATTCTGGTCATTAGCACCTGTATTGTTTTATTATGATAATATGCTTCTTTAGCTCAGCATTTTATTACCCATCTTCTGAAGCCTACTTCTGTCAATTCAGCCATCTCAGCCTTCACTCAGTTCTATCACCTTGCTGGAGAGCTGTTGTGGTCATTTGGAGAAGAGGCACTCTGGCTTTTTGAGTTTTCAAAATTTTTTTGTTGATTCAGTCTCATCTTTGTGGGCTTATCTACCTGTGATCTTTGAGGTTGCTAACCTTTGAATGCATTTTTATGGGGTCTTTTGGTTGATGTTGTTTTTGTTTTTTCTCTTAACATGCCATGAACTTAGCAACGGTAGGGCTGCTGTGGTTTTCTGGGGATCCACTCCAGACCCTAGTCACCTCAGCTTTTTCTGTACCTGGAAGAATCACCAGTGAAATCTGTGAAACAGCAAAGATGACAGCCTGCTGTTTCCTCTGGAAGCTCTGTTCCAGGTGGATACTGAACTTTTCCTGGCCTGAATGCTCTTATAGGAGGTGTCTGGAGACTCCTGTTGGAAGGTCGCACTCAGTAGGAGGAATGGATTTAGGGACACACTTACAGAAGCAGTCTGGCTCCTTTTTGGTAGAGAAGGTTTGCTGTGTTGGTCAGGGTACTCTTCTTTGTCCAGATGCCTAGACTCTCCAGAGCTGGCAGGCTGGAACAGCTGAGTTGAGTGAACTGCAGATATGGACACCACCCCTGCCCCCCACCAAACTCCCTCCCAAGGAGATATCAGGTCTTTATAAGCCTTGCTGGAGTAACTGAAGGCTCCCCATGGAGAGGCCCCACTGCCCCACCCAGTGAGAAGGAATTGATGGGGTCTGCTTAAAGAAGCAGCCTGGGCACAATCTGGCAAGGCAGATGTGCTGCCTTAGGGGGCCCCCTCCTTGTCCTAACCACCTACACTCTCCAGAGCCAACAGGCAGGAATGCTGAGTTGACTGTACTATGGAAAGTGGCCACCTTTTCCCCCAGAAACTTCTTCCTGTCTCAGGCAAGCTCAGCCTGTTGCCCCTGGCTGGCTGGAATTCTAAACCAGTGTGTCTTAACTTGTGAGGTACTGTGCAAGTGGGTCCTGCAGAATGATACTGCTTGGCTTTCTGGATTTAGGCCCCTTCCTAGGGGAGTGTATGAACAGATCTGCTGCCTCACCAGGGATTTCAGGGCTGGAATATGTAAAAGTCTTGGGTCTCTGTGAGTTCCTGAGTGGCTGCTCTGTCAAGACTCCACACAGCTCTGTGTATAGGACTCAAGACTCTAGTGGTGTGGGCTCATGAGAGGATCCCCCAGTCTGTGGGTTGCAAAGATCTGTGGGAGAAGCATGGTTTCCTGGGCAGGGTTGCACGATCACTCACTACTTCCTTTGTCTGGGGGTGGGGGTTCCTTTGGCTTTGGGCTACTTCCAGGTGGGCCATGGCCCCCAACTGCTTTTCTTTATTCTCCTTGAGTCAAGTCGATTGTCTAGTCAGTCCCAATGTGAGAACCTGGATATTTCGGCTGAAGGTGCTGAATCCACTTGCTGCTTTCCTTAGTCTCTGTGAGTGCTGTGGACCACAGCTGCTCCTATTCAGGTATCACCACTCCAGGACAAGCCACTGAGTAAAGGGCAGGGATGCTCACAGTAGAAACCACAAAGCAGCTCATCCTGCTCAGCACCTCACTTACTATTTTATCAGAGAGACAGGTGAGGAGCAGATCCTGAGTGGGTTTCCCTCAGTGTCTGTGGTCTCTTTCTAACTACCTGCAGGAATCCTTGGCTATCTATCATCTTAAATATTTTTCTTTTCTTCACACTAGGAACATTCAAATTATTGTTTTGCAGCTATTTTGAAATGTTCGATTGATTAATGCTATCTATAGTCACCTTGATGATCTATTGACCACCATGTCTTACATTTTCTCTCTAGCGGTATATTTGTATCCACTAACTCACCTATCTTCATTCCCCCTGTACCTATCCCTTTCCCAGCCTCTGGTAACTACTGGTCAACTTTCTATCTGCATAAAATCCACTTTTATAGCTCTCACATATGAGTGAGAACATGTGATATGTGTCTTTCTGTGCTTGGCTTCTTTTACTTAACATAATGACCTCCAGTTCCATCCATTTTGATGCAGATGAATCCTGGTGATGCTGCCATTGTTGATATGGTTCCTGGCAAGACCACATGTGTTGAGAGCTTCTCAGACTATCCACCTCTGGGTTGCTTTTCTCTTTGTGGTATGAGACAGACAGTTGCTGTGGGTGTCATCAAAGAGTGGACAAGAAGACTGCTGATACCTCTTTGATATGTTGATTTCCTTTCTTTTGGGTATATATGCAACAGTGAATCTGCTGGATCATCTGGTATTTCTATTTTTTAGTGTTTTTTTTTTTTTCATCTGTTATTTCCATTCTTTTTTTTTTTTCTCATTAAATTTTTTTAATGGGTCTCAAAGTTCTGTGACAGATTTTTGGTCAAGTTGTTTCCCTTAAAAAGTAGTGATTTTAAAAACTAACAACTTAAAATTGCCACACACAGAAAAGAAAACCAAAGTAGTCCACACAACATTCTCCTTTCCTTCTGAAGGTTTTACAATGCATTCTTATCATTAACCAGCATTAGCAAATGACAGGATTTCATTTTTTTTAAATAGCTGAATAATGATTCATTGTGTATATATAGCAGTTTTTTTAATTGATTCATCCACTGAGGGACACTTAGATCAATTCTATATTTTGGCTATTGTGAAGAGTGCCACAATAAACATGGGAATGCAAATACCTCTTTGATGTGGTGATTTCCTTTCCTTTAGATATATATCCAGTAGTGAACAATAGTGAAATTGCTGCATCATTTGGTAGTTCTATTTTTTAGCGGTTTTTTTTTTTTTTTTTGAGATGGAGTCTTGCTCTGTCCCCCAGGCTGGAGTGTGCAATTGCACCATCTTGGCTCACTGCAACCTCCTCCTCCCAGGTTCAGGTTATTCTCCTGCTTCAGCCTCCTGAGCAGCTGGGATTACAGGCACCTGCCACCATGCCCGGCTAATTTTTTTGTATTTTTTGTAGAGATAGATTTTCACCATGTTGGACAGGCTGGTCTCGAACTCCTGACCTCAGGTGATCCACCAGTCTCAGCCTCCCAAAGTGCTGCGATTACAGGTGTGAGCCACTACACTCGGCCTATTTTTTAGCTTTTTGAGGAAACTCCACACCATTTTCCATAATGGCTGTACTAATTTACCTTCCCATCAACAGTGTATGAGGGTTCCTCTTTCTCCTCATCCATGCCAGTATCTGTTATTTCCCTTCTTTTTTTTCTTATTAAACTTTTTAATGGGTCTCGAAATTCTGTGACAGATTTTTGTCAAGTTGTTTCCATTAGGAAGTACTGATTTTGGCCAGGTGTGGTGGCTCATGGCTATAATATCAGCACTTTGGGAGGCCAAGGCAGGTGGATCGCCTGAGGCCAGGAGTTCAAGACCAGCCTGGTCAACATGGTGAAACCCTGTCTTTAAAAAAAGAAAAAGAACTGTTTTTAAAAACTAGTAACTTAAAACTGCCACATGCATAAAAGAAAACCAAAGTAGTCCACAGAACATACTCCTTTCCTTCTGAAGGTTTTACAGTGCATTGTTATCATTAACCAATCTTTACTACTAAACCTAAATGGTCAATTGAAACAAACAGTCCTGAGATGTTCATCTACCACTGATTAAGACCAGGAGACAGGTATTAGGGATAATATTCATTTAGCCTTCTAAGCTTTCTGGGCAGACTTGGTGACCTTGCCAGCTCCAGCAGCTTTCTTGTCCACTGCTTTGATGACACCCACGGCAACTGTCTCCTATCACGAACCGCAAAGCGACCCAGAGGTGTATAGTCAAGAAACTCTCAACACACATGAGCTTGCCAGGAACCATATCAACGATGGCAGCATCACCATATTTCAAGAATTTAGGGCCATCTTCCAGCTTTTTACCAGAATGGCTATCAATCTTTTCCTTCTGCTCAGCAAACTTGCATGCAATGTGAGCCGTGTAGCAATCCAGTACAGGGGCATAGCCAGCACTGATTTGGCCTGGATGGTTCAGAGTAATCACCTGAGCACTGGAGCCAGCTGCTTCCATTGGTGGGTCGTTCTTGCTGTCACTGGCAACATTGCCACGACGAACATCCTTGACAGACACATTCTTGACATTGAAGCCCACATTGTCCCCAGGAAGAGCTTCACTCAAAGCTTCATGGTGCATTTCAGCAGATTTTACTTCTGTTGTAATGTGGACTGGAGCAATGGTGACCACCATACCAGGTTTGAAAACACCAGTCTCCATTCAGCCAACAGGAACAGTACCGATACCACCAATTCTGTAGACCTCCTGGAGAGGCAGGCGCAAGGGCTTGTCAGATGGACGAATGGGTGGTAGGATGCAGTCCAGAGCCCCAAGCAGTGGGTTCCACTGGCGTTGCCATCCTTATGGGTGACTTTCCACCCTTTGAACCAAGGCATGTAGCACTTAGCTGCACCATGTTGTCATCATTGCAACCAGAAATGGAAACAAATGCTACTGTGTTGGAATTGTAGCCAGTTTTCTTAATGTAAATGCTGACTTCCTTAGCGATTTCTTCAGCTTCATTCTTTTTGCTCAGGATTGCTTTGGCTATTCAGCATTTTTTGTGGTTCCATACAAATTTTTGCAATTTTTTTTTCTATTTCTGTAAAAAAAAAATCACTGGTATTTTGATATAGACAGCATTAAATTGATTCTATAAATCGTTTTGGGTAGCATTGTCATTTTAACAATAATAATTCTTCCTCCAATTCCTGAGCATGGAATATCCTTTTTTTATGTCTTCTTCAATTTCTTTCATCAGCATTTTATGATTTTTTTACATAGAAGAAAATTCACAGAATCAATGCTACCCCTATCAAAATACCAGTGATATTCTTCACAGAAATGGGAAAAACAGTGCTAAAATTTGTGTGAGACTGCAAAAGATGCCAAATCAACAAAGCAATCCTGAGCAAAAATTTTGTTTCAATTTTTTGGTTAAATTGATTTATAAGTATTTTTTATTCCTTGTAGCTATTATAAATGGGATTGCTTTCTTGTTTTTTGTTTTTTTTTTTCAGATTGTTTGCAGTTGCCATATGTAAATGCTATAATGATGGTGCGGTAAATTCAGCAAAAGAATATAGCAATTATAAATATCTATGCACCAAACACTGGAGCACCTATATATGTAAAGCAAATATTAATAGATCTGAAAGGAGAGATAGGCTGCAATACAGTAATTGTAGGGACTTCAGCACCCAACCTCATATTGCATGTTGATTTTGTATCTTGCAACTTTACTGAATTCATGTATTAGTTCTAACAATTTTTGGAGTCTTTGTGTTTTTCTAAATATAAGATCATGCCCTCTGAGTACAAGGCTAATTTGATTTCTTCCTTTCCAATTTGGATGCCTTTTATTTCTCTCTGTTTCCTGATTGCTCTGGCCAGGACTTCAAGTATTGTGTTGAATAAAAGTGGTAAAAGTGGGCATCCTTGTCCTGTTCCAGATTTTAAAGAACAGGCTTTCAATTTTTCCTGTTCAGTAAAATGTTGGCTGTGGACTTGTCATATACAGTCGTCTTCTTTAGTTTCAGGTATGTTCCTTCTATACCCAGTTTGTTGAGGGTTTTTATCATAAAGGGATGTTGAATTCTAGCAAATGCTTTTTCAGCATCTATTGAAATGATCATATAATTTTTGTTCTTGGTTTTGTAAATTTGGTGTATCACATTTATTTATTTGCATACATTGAAACATTCTTGCATCCTTGGAATAAATACCACTTAATCCTGGTGAATAATCTTTTTAATGTGTTGTTGAATTCAGTTTGCTAGTATTTTATATATTTATTTATTTTGTGAGACAGAGTCTCACTCTGGCACACAGGCTGGAGTGCAGTGGCATGATCTTGGCTCACTGCACTAAACCAGTCCAAACCAGGACAGGTTCATTCCAGGATCAAGGGACAATCAAAACCTAACTACAGGATGATTGATCAATGATGGTTTTGAAGAAAGATCTTGATCAAAAGATGAAATGTGAAAGTTGTCAGAATCAAAATGCAGTTGCTTAGAAAAGGGTAAAAAAAACCAACCCTGACAAACAGAGCCAGGGAAGTCTATGAAGGGAGGGCTCTCATGCATAAATGCCTGCTAATAAGAACTATCACAAAAGATTGTACAAAAGCCACAAGCTTGTACCAAGGCCATCACAACTTCACACAAAAAACTGTCTTTGAGTATATCTGCCCAGCAACTTCCTGTTTAACCTCAAACTAGCATCACCTTGTTATTGGTTATTGCAGCCAAGGATAATTATCTCAAAACAATTCTGTAATCCTTCTTGTATTTCCTTTAAAAACCATTGTCTTTCTTTACCTCCCTGAATATGCACATGCACGTAGTTTACTATGGCACATGTATTTCTATTGCAATGCTCCATTCCTGAATAAATATCTTCTTTTAAAGAGGCTCTCTGTTTATTATTTGAGAGCATAAAAGTGTTAATACCTATATAACTAAAGTTCAAGTAGAGAGAGAGAGAGAGAGAGAGAGAGAATAGAAAGGAAGAATTATTTGAATAAATACTGGAGATCTCTCAGGGTTAAAGAAAAGCCAGAGTGGCTGGAATGTCATAAGAAATGCAAGTAATCAGAGGAGTCAGATAACATGAGGAGGAATGGTGGACAGGAAAGCTGGACAGGAATATAAAACCCTATAAAAATATATAGGGTTTTATATTCCATGTTGAAGTGTTTTTATGTTTGTTTTTGTTTCTAGAGGAGGATTGCATTTTATTTACTTATTTTTGTTTCTATTTATGTATTTATTTATTTTTGAGACAGGTTCTTACTCTGTCGCCCACTCTATCACCACTCTTGCACCACCACACCTGGCTAATTTTTGTATTTTTTTGGTAAAGACAGGGTTTTACCATGTTGGTCATGCTGGCCTCAAAGTCCCAGCCTCAAGCCATTTGTAAGGAGGATTGCATTTTTAAATTAAGTTATAATTTACACACAGTGAATTAATTCACCTTTATTTATTTATTTATTTATTTTCACCTTTATTTTATTTATTTATTTATTTTCCTCCACCTCCACCCTCACCCTTTATATTTCTATGCTGCATCATGAGCATGTTGCAGAGCAGAAAAATAGAGAGACCCTCCAAATCCCTCTGAGTTTTGTTTTATACAACTCCAAACTTACAAGGGAAGAATGTTAAAGAAATGGGCAGTAGAAATGATTTTTCCAATCTTCAATGAGAATGCCCTCTGTGGAGGGGGAGAACGCACTAGTGAAGACAAGAGGTCTGCATATTCTGGAGCCAGTGAGACACCAACTCCCACACACCAGCATTTGATGCAATCTTGGAATACAGGAGAGGACCCAGGACTAAATTAGGAATTTTAGGGGTTCTAAATTCTGTCACCTCCCTTTTCTTCCCACACTTCTGCCACCTTACTCTAATTTTGTTGGTATCGGATGGAAGTCCTACCAGTGCTCTTTGTTTTTTGATGTGGATTTAAATTCCTGTCTGGAATCACTTGGGTTTAAAACCTGAAGAACTTCCTTTAGTACTTCTTGTAAAGTGGAACTGCTAGCAACAAATTATCTTAGGTTTTGTTTATCTGGGAAAATCTTTATTTGGCCTTCATTTTTGAAAGACAACTTTGCAGTATATAGGATTATTAGTTGACGTTATTTTTCTTTGCACACGTTGTATATATTATCCCACTGCCTTCTGGCTGCCATTGCTTCTGCGGGAAAGTCCGCTGTTTATCTTATTGACATGCTCTTGTAACTGACAAGTAGCTTTTCTCTTGCTACTTTTAAGACTTTCCATTTAGGCTGGGTGCAGTAGCTCAAGCCTGTAATCCCAGCACTTTGGGAGGCTGAGGTGGGTAGATCACTTGAGCCCAGGAGTTCAAGACCAGCCTGAGCAACATGGCAAAATGTGGTTTCTACTAAAAATACAAAAATTAGCTGGGCATGGTGGCATGTGCCTGTAATTCCAGGAGGGATTACTTGAGAGGCTGAGGCAGGAAGATCACCTGAACCCAGGAGGTGGAGGTTGCAGTGAGCCAAGATTGCACCACTGGACTGCAGCCTGGGTGACAGAGGGAGACCCTGTCTCAAAAAAAAAAAAAAATTTCCTCTTGTTTTTGACTTTCAGCACTTTTACTATGATTTTTCTGTTTGTGGATCTCTTTTCATTTATCCTGCTTATGTTAAGATTTCTGGGTTTATAGGTTATTGTGTATAAATTTGGGAAGTTTCCAGCCATTATATCTTCATTTTTTTCTTCTTCCTCTCTTCCACTCTTGTACTCCTATTATGTATATGTTGGCAAACTTAATGCTATCCCATGTTTCTCTGAGATTCTGTTCATTTATCTTCCTTCTTTTTTCTATTTTTTGGCTTGCATGGTATTTATTAATCTACCTTCAAGTTTGCTAATTCTTTCTTCTGTCAATTCAAATATATTATTGAGTCCTGATAGTGAATTTTTATTTGTTACCATATTTTCAAACTCCAGAATTTTCATTTTGTTGTTTTCAAAATAAATTACTTTTTATTGAATCTTTACTTATGCAAAATTGTCATCATGCTTTCCTTCTTTAATCGTGTTTTCCTTCGGTTCTGTGAACATATTTATAATAGTTACTTTGAATGGTTCTGAATTTAGATCTGACATCTGGTTGTTCTCATAGGCCATTTATGTTGCCTGTTTTTGTTTTTTAATGTGGCGTATGATCACACCTTACTGTTTCTTTGTATACCTTGTTATTTTTTGTTGGAAATTTTACCTTTCAGATTATGTATTATATAAATTCTGGGTACCAGTTTCTCCAGCCCAGGAGCTTGCTATTGTTATTTGTTTATCTGTTTATTTGCTCTCCGGATTATATTAGTAAAGTTTAAACACTCTCTCCTAATCCCCACAGTGTTAATGAGGTCTCTGATGTTGCTCCTCAGAAAGACACAGTTTTGGGTACGCCTACAGTTATCCTCAGTGACAGTGGTATTGGTAAAGGTCATTTTCCTTTCTCTGACCACACCTAGATGTTAATCTTCACTAATTGCCTGCTGATTGCTCTACTGTTTTCAACAATACCCTGGGACATAAATTGCTTTACAGTCTAAGCCAATGAAATTGCATTTCCTTTTAAAGAATAGTTTCTGAGGTCAGTGTTTGATGTTTATTCTGCTCCCTGAAAAGCTCCTATCAGCTGCCTTTTTCCCTGCCTCTTTCTGAAACAGCCTCGTTGTCTGGGATAACACCTGATGTTCTTTGTCTCATGGTCATGGAGATCAAGTACACAGACACACACAGGGTGAGGTTAGAGCGGAAATTTAATAGGCAAAAGGAAAAGAACAGCTCTTTGCTACAGATAGGGGCTGCATATGGGTTGCCATACTGCAGTAAAATGTAAGGGGTTTTATAAATGAGCTAGTGAGGAGCGGGTATCTTATCTATTTAGGCTATGAAAGGTTGGTTAGGATCAGGTGTACCATCTGCATAGAGCAGAATCTCTGGCAACCCCCATGCCACTCTTATCATGCAGGTGGGCTCTTAGCTTGGGCTACTCCATGCTGCTTGTCTCCTTCCCACTGTGCATGTGTTAAAAAGAGAAGGGGGAGTTTCTATGCCTGGTCCTAGGTACCTCCTTGCAGATGCAGGCATCCCCCAACCCCCATGCAAACTTCCAGCTTTCTTATATTAGTGTGCTCCCTAAAAAGGGAAAGGAATGTGCTCACTAAGGCCCACTATTTTTACTGGGACTCATATGTATGTGAAGTTTGGTGATTACCCAGAAAGCACACTCTCTGTGCTAGAGTTGATTATCTAGGTTTTACAGCCTGATCTTCCAGACTCCAGCTGCATGACTCCTAAACCATAATTTCTAATCTTGTGGGCAATTTGTTAGTCCTACAAAGGCAGTCTAGTCCACAGGCAAGAAAGAGTTCTGTTTTTGGAAAGGACTGCTATCATCTTTGTTTTACACTGCAAGCTATAAACTAACCTTCTCCCAAAATTAGTTCAGCCTATGCCCAGGAAGGAACAAGGACAGCTTCAAGGTTAAAAGCAAGATAAAGTCAGTTAGGTTAGATCTCTTTCACTATCTCAGTCATAATTTTGCAAAGGTGGTTTCAGAAGCTGTGGAGAGGAGGCCTGCATTTTTTTTAGCTGTAGCAGTCAAGTGGAGTCTCCACCATACTGAGCTGGGGTGGCGGGGTCTCAACTACCATAGACTTTTGCTTTCTTTCATCAAATTTTCACAGGTTTTTTTGAATAGATGTTTCTTCATTTGTTCTTTGTGATTGGAACCATTTCCAGAGACTTTAAATGACTACTTTTCTTTGCCATTTTCACCAGTTTTATTGGGAAGCAGATCAGCAAAGCTCCTTATGGTGTCATGAAAGAAGTCAATCTTTTTCTTGTGATGTTTTGCAAATTACACTTCCCTAGCCTAAGAAGTCACTTCTTCATGCCATATCTAATGGGATCAAATTTCAGTTCAAGACTGCAGCATCTAAAAACATGCTTGGGCATTAATTTTCATGGAATGACGAAGCCATTGACTCCATAAGGATGCTATTGAATAACAATAACAAAATAACCTTCTTCTCAGTGAGATCTTCTTACAAGTGACTTAATAGTTGTCTCCAGCCTGGGTAACAAGAGCGAAACTCCGTCTCAAAAAAAAAAAAAAAAAATAGTTGTATGAAACTTTTAAAATTGTGAAATATGCACACACTCAGAAAAGCACACAAAGTAACAGTATATTTCCCAGGTAACACCTGTGTAGCCACTACCCAGATCAAGAAATGTAATATTGCCAGCATCCCAGAAGCCCCCAGTTCCCTGTTTGAGCTCCTACCTCATTCTTTCCCTGCCCCACCTACTCCCACCCAATTACCCAGTGTCCTGACTTCTGCAGTGATCTTGTCCATGCTTTTCTTTATAGTTCATCACCTCCTAAGCATATATTTTTAAGCATTATAGTTTAGTTCCTCACTTTTTAAACTTCATATAAATGAAATCATATAATGTGTTTCTTTTTGTGTCTGCCTTCTTATGGTAAACATCTTATTTGTCAGATGCGTTCATGACTTTTTGTGTAGGTGCAGTTGTTTATTTTTTATTTTATTTATTTATTATTTATTTTTTGAGATGGAGTCTTGCTCTGTCTCCCAGGCTGGAGTGCAGTGGTATCATCTCAACTTACTGCAGCCATCGCTTCCTGGGTTCAAGCAATTCTCCTAGCTCAGCCTCCCGAGTAGCTGGGATTACAGATACATGCACCAACATGCTTGGCTAATTTTTGTATTTTTTAGTAGTGATGGGTTTTGCCATGTTGGCCAGGCTGGTCTCGAACTCCTGACCTCAAGTGATCCACCTGCCTTGGCCTCCCAAAGTGCTGGGATTACAGGTGTGAGCCACTGTGCCCAGCCTATTTTTTATTTTCTGGAGACAGGGTATCATTATATTGCCCAGGCTGGTCTCAAATTCCTGGCCCCAAGTTATCCTCCTGCTTTGACCTGCCAAAGTGCCAGGATTATGGGCATGAGCTACCATTCCCAGGCCATAACTGCAATTTTTAAATAGCTATTTCTGTCTATTGTTATTTCAGCAATTGTCATTTCTGATTGAAGTTAGCATTCCTACTATTGATGGGATATTGTTAGATATTATTTCCAGTTTGGGGCTTATATTTGCTTCCTGTGGCTGCTGAAACAAAGTGCTACATATCAGGTGACTTAGAACAATAGAAATGTATTGTTTCAAAGTTCTAGAGGGTAGAAGTCTGAAATCAAGGTATTAGCAGGACTACACTCCTTCTGAAGCCCGTAGCAGAATCCTTCCTTGACTTTTCCTAGTTTCTGGTGGTTTGCTGGCAATGCTTGGTGTTCTTTTGCGGGCAACTGCATAACTCAAATCTCTGCCATCCTTGTTACATGTCTTCGGCCTGTGTGTCTTTACATCATCTTCCCTTGTGTGTGCCTGTGTGCATATTTTCACCTTTTATAAGAACACTGGTCATGTTGGACTAGGGTCTACCCTAATGGCCTCACCTTAACTTGGTTAGATTTGCAAAGATCCTATTTCCAAATAAGGTCATATTCTGAAATACCATCATATTTTCTTTTTTTTTTTTTTTTTGGTGGGGGCACAATTCAAGCCATAGAAGAGCTGTTATGAATCATGTTCCTATAAGCATTCTTGGTGCACACATGCATGCATTTTCATTGGATTTATACCTAAGATTGGAATTTGTAGGTCATAGGCGATATGTATCTTCAAATTTTGTAGATAATGCCAAATAGTTTTCCAAAGTGGTTGGATCATCTTATAGTCTCACCAGCAGTGTGTAAGTGTTCCCTTCTTTTATATCCTTTCCATCGCTTAATATTGTCAGTCTTTTAAATTTTAGCCATTCTGGTAGGTTTATAGTGATATTTTATCATGGCTTTAATGTGTATTTCCCTGGTTATTAGTGAAGTTGAGCATATATTCATTCACTTTTTGACCATTTAGACATCCTCTTTCAAAAATTGTCTGCTGATATTCCCTGCCAATCCTTCCATGGATTATCTCTCTTTTTATCGGTATGTAGAAGGTCTTTATTTAGTTTAGACATGTATGCCTCCTGGGAATCAATTCTCAATGAGTCTCTAATATTTCTACCCGTTTGAGCAAAGGCATAGACAGCTTTTGTTCTGGACAAACTATTTTCAGCTCTTTGTACAGCAAAATATCTTGTTAAGATACTGTCCCTTTTTGGAATGAGGATAGATTTCCCTGCTGTCATAAAAATAAGGACTCCCTCCAGGGCAAAGATTGGTCAGGTTTGCTAGCAGTTCCTTTAAAAGATTGGGTTTCCAAAACATGAGTTTCCGCGATTGTAATGCATGCCCACTGCATGCACAACATTCACAGGGGGTCAAGGGGAACTGATATCTTAAAGCTCCTACTACAGCTAGTGCTCGACTTACGACCACAATTGGTTCCGACAGACCGGTCGTAACACGATTTGGTCGTAAGTTGAGTAGGCTATATGTACAGTACTGTGAAATGTTGTTATACAAATCTTTAAGTCATATTTTATCATAATTTTCTTTCATTATTGTTATATATCATAATTTTCTTTGTTCATTTTATGCCATGTGTATCATCTCTACACCATTTTGTTTCTTATTTTTACATTCGTCAGGTTTAAGTAAAACACTGCATTACCAGTACAACTGGTTTAATATTTGCAAAACATACAAAATTACAAAATACAGGTGCATACAAAAATACAAAATACAGGTGTAAAAAATACCATAGGAAACATTTTCCCAATTGCAAAACATATCAAAATATATAAACATGTATGAAACATTTTATCGGCCGCTGGTGCTTGGCTGCAGATCGTTGATGTCATCATCTGAGGCAGCAGTTGGGGTTACCGGAGTTGGTTTTTTCATAAACATGGTGAGCTTTGTCTGAATTGTATGTTTCTTTTTTTCTTCATAAATTTCACGATACGGACGAAACACATCGTGCGCCATCTGTTCAATCCTTGCAAATCGTTCAATGTTTGGGTCCATTGCTTTGAAATGTATAAGAAGTTTATTGGGAGGGGTTTGATGAAAAATATCCAAGACACAAAACGCAAATTGCTGTACCGAGTCTGGGATAACAGTTGAAATGGTGCACGTGGAGATGGTAGTGCTGCCGGAAGCTGGTCCGCACTGTCGTACGCCCAGCTGGGCAACATTTGCGCTGCCAGACACGGAGCAGTCGTGGCTAGCGATTGTGGTTGTAAAGTTGAATGGTCGTAAGTTGCATAGGTCGTAAGCCGATCAATACTTGTAAACATCCTATATTTTACTTTTAATTTTTTTGTGAGAATTTTATAACTTTCTTTTAAAAAGTAATACATTTTTATTGCTGACAATTCAGAAACTATGGATGGGCAAAAGGAATCTTGCTGTATTGCTCATTTGGAGACTACAGAATGGCATAGAGAGAAAATGTGTCAAAACTTTATTCAAATAAATTAATTTCAGAATGAACACCCAGGGTTAGGACAGACTTAAGAAACCTATAAATTTTAATACTATCTAGAGAAAATCAGTAACCATGAGACACTGCCAGATTAGATTCTCAAATGCCTTTGGGATCATCAAAGACAAGTTATATAATGTGAGATCTTAATCTGTTTTACAGAATATATCAAATCCATTGAAAAGCCAGAGGTTCTCTATTATATATGGCTATGCAACTGAACTAAAGACATTCTTCAGTTATTCTTGTTAAGAGAGAGTTTACATATTATTATGGAAACAGAAGGGGGCAATTGCTGGCAGGTACATAGATAAGGATTGTGCAGGAATAATTCCATCTGAGTGAAATGGCTCAGAGAAAAGGCAAGTTGCCTCTTTGTTACCAAGAGGTGAATGTAATTTGCAGGTTGAATGCTATCATCAAGAACAAATGACTCTTGACTACAAATCTATCCGCCTCCTGTTTTGTACTCTCTCTCTCTCTTCCCCCCTCCCCGCCACTCTCCCTCCCTCCTTTTTCTCTCCTCTCTTTCTCTCACTTCTCCCATTCCAAGGTCTGCATCTGCTTGTCTACTTTTGTCTGTGACAGGCTGGATATCCAAAGAAACAGATTCTGAGATGGAGACTAGTGAGCAGGAAGTTTATTTTAAAGTGCTTTTGCAATGAACACCTGGGAAAGAAAGGGAAAGGAAGAAAGCAGGATTGAGCAGAGGGAGAGCTGCACTGTAGTCTCAACAGAAACTTCAACAGACTCTATCCTTGGAAGCAATTCCAAGTTGCAATAAGGAGCTGGGACTTTATACCTTCCATTGGTTATGGGATGCAGGCTACCCTGTAAAGGTGGCAAGTGAGGCAATCCCCAAAGGGACTGAGAGCTCAGCAATGCCTGCTGGTGGCTCTCCCAGCAGCTGGAGTAATACATTCTTTATTTCTGAACATCATAACTTCTACCACTCTGTCTTTTGGTTAACAGAAGTCATTAACTTATTTGGTTAACTTCTTTCAACCAAAAGACAGGGTGCAGCCAAATTTCACTTATGGTTTGTGTTTTTGGATCTCATTTATGACATCTTATTTCCTTGTACTAAAGTCGTTAAGATTTTTTATTATTTGAAAGCTTTATTTTTATTTTTATGTCTTGTCTCTACTTGATACTTTGCATTTTAAAAATAAATTCTGAATTTTTTTTTTTTTTTTTTTTTTTTTTTGAGACAGTCTTGCCCTGTCACCAAGCACCAGGCTGGAGTGCAGTCACGGGATCTTGCCTCACTATAACCTCCGCCTCCTGGGTTCAAGCAATTCTTCTGCCTCAGCCTTCCGAGTAGCTGGGACTACAGGCGCGCGCCACCACGCCCAGCTAATTTTTGTATTTTTAGTAGAGACGGGGTTTCACCATGTTGACCAGGATGGTCTTGATCTCTTGACCTTGTGATCCACCCACCTCGACCTCCCAAAGTGCTGGGATTACAGGTGTGAGCCACCATGCCCAGCAAATTCTGAAATGTTTTATGTCACCATTATTCTTGAAGAATATCTTCACTGGATGTGAAATTCTAGCTTGGTAGTAATTTTCTTTTTGTTCTTTAAAGGTATTATTCCTTTCTTACTGGCTTTTACTATTTTTATTGAGAAGTCTGATTCACTTTAATTGCTGCCTGTTTAAAGACAGTGTCTTTTTTAAAATCTGAATTTAAAATTTTACTTTCTTAATCTGAAAAACATTTGTTTTCCACCAGTTTTTCATATGCCTATTGTCAGGCTTTTAAAATTCTGCTTGGGATTGTAGGACTTCTTGAATTTGTCTCTTGATATCTTTCCTCAGTGTAGGAATATTCTCAGTCATTATATTTCCTAATATTGATTCTGCTTCGTTCTTTCTCTATTCTCCTTTTGAAGCTCTTAAAGACGTATGTTGGACTGTCATCTTTTGCTGTATGCCTCTTATCTTCTCTATTGTATTTTTATTTCTCTTCTTTTGTCCCTCCATGCTTTATTCATGATATTTTCTTCTTGCCTATCATCCAGTTCACTAATTATCTGGCTATGCCCACTCTATGGAAAATCTCATCCAGAGAGTTGTTAATTTTAATCATTTTATTTTTTAGTTTGAGATTTTTCTATTTAGTGCCCTTCAAATATGTGCTTTTAAAAAATTATGATTTCCAGTTCTCTGCCAAAATTATCAAGATTTTCCTTTTCCTTTTCTTTTTTTTGGGGAGGAGGGGGTTGGAGTCTTGCCCTGTCGCCCAGGCTGGAGTGCAGTGGTGCAATCTCGGCTCACTGCAGCCTCCACTTGTTGGATTCAAGTGATTCTCCTGTCTCAGCCTCCTGGGTAGCTGGGATTACAGGTGCACGCCACCATGCCCAGTTAATTTTTAAATTTTTAGTTGAGATGCGGTTTCACCGTATTGGCCAGGCTGGTCTGAAACTCCTGATGTCAGGTGATCCTCCGCCTTGGCCTCCCAAAGTGCTGGGATTACAGGAGTGAGCCACTGCGCCTGGCCAAGTTTTTTCTTTATCTAGGTAAACATAGAAAGCCTAGTTACTTATTTTTTGGGGGGAGTGCGGTTGTTTGTTGGTTGGTTTTTGAGATAAGAGCTTGCCGTGTTGCCTTGGCTAGTGTGTGATGAGTGGCTATTCACAGGTGCGATCCAACTACTGAGCATGAGAACTTTGACCTCCTTCATATCAGACATGGGCTAGCTCATTCCTCCTTAGCATAGTTGTTTTTAAATTTTCATTTTGCCCATCTGCATCTGTTGCTCCTATAGTTCTACCCCGACTGTTTTTTGCTTCCAGTCTTTCTTGTTTATGGTATCCTGTCTCTTCATGTGCCTGGCTATTTTTATCGTGTGCCAAAAACACAATAGAAATTTTCAAAAATAATTAGAAAACTGTAGTAATGATTGAGGTATAGAATGGTATTATCTTCCTCTAGAGGGGATTAATGTTTGATTCTGTCTGGTTCCTGGGGGAATGATAGCAACCTGAGATTGCCTCAAATCCATTTCTAAGGATTGAGAAAACTGGAAGTTAGGTGCCAGTTCCTCCCAAAGCTGCCCTATTTCTGATTTACACTAATCTTAAGGTATAGCTCTAAGGGTCCCAACCTAAGACAGAAGAGATTTGCCAGCATCCACTTTTGGAAAGTACTGAGGTCCAACTTTAATCTCCTACCCCTGTGAGTCAGTCAAAAATGCTACTGAGATTCTCAGGCTTGCAGAAGCTTTATCTAAAATTGGCAGTATCTTCAGGGGAAAAACAGACCCAAATACTGGATTTATGTCTTTTCCAAGATCTCATAATTATCCATTAACTTTCAAGTAATTGGATACACATGTATTTTAAGTTTTCACTTCTTCTCTTTCCACAATAGAAAGGCTAATCTGACATACTTCATTTGGTACTACCAAGGTTAAAAGACATTGGTTAAGGGTATTATCTCCTGGACCCTCCCAGCTGGGATGAATAGGTCTAAAGTGACTCACCCACTCCACCATCTCAGTCTTCCTAAGCCTTTGGATCCCTTCCTCTGCATTAAACCAAGGGAGATCAGGCATTTCCAGCTTGCTCACAGTGGGCCATCTTTTAGTCTGTATTTCAGCTAACCAAGCAAATAAACTATTAGAAGCATTTTTAACTCCCTGAGCTGCAACATGAAATTCAGAGTCCCTCTTTAGTGGGCCCAAGTCGATAAAGTCAGCCTGATCCAACTCTATGTTCTTTCCACCATTGTTCCACACTCTTGATTTCCATTTCCATGCCTGTTCTCCAGATTGCTGTTTATATAAATTACAAAACTCAAGCAGTTCTTTCTGAGTGTAGTGCACCTCCTCATGGGTCACACTCTCAACCTCACCTCTAGGGGCCCGCCAAGACTTCAGTCTAGTTACAGGTCTAGGGTGTGGGGTGGTTCCTGAGGAGAATCAACATTATTTTTCCTGGCAACTGTCTCAAAGGAGGCCATCACTGTTGCCTCAGGCAGCACACGGTTTATCTCCTTAGACAAAGGTGGAAAGGCTCATGGCGGCTTGGGTCACGGAAGGGATCTCGCTACTACTAGAGATGGGGAAGCTGTGTCTTCTGGCAAAACAGGTTCATCAGAGTTTAAAAACTCAGTGTCTCCAGCTTTATCGGCGTCCTCCCACATGTCCCATTCTAAGTTGTAGGGTCCCATTCTTTCCCAGTTAATGCCCTCACTTTAACAGTAGACACCTGGCGAGGCTGTGCATGCACCTTTCATTGCAGGTCAGCCACTCACATGATAAGAGCTTGTGTCTGCTTTTCCACAATTTCAGCACTTTCTCTGCAGGAGATAAGACTATCACTCAGGGCAATCTGAGCAGATTCGAGGCTCAGTATCTGCTTCTGAAGCTGGGAAGCAGAATCCCTGAATTCATCATTTTCTTTCATCACTTTGCTCACTAAACTTAGGAGCAACCAACCAGCTTCATTATGTTCCTTGGTTCTCCACATATGGTCAAAGGTATTATGTATAGAGTCACTAAACTCCTTGCCTCTTGTGAGTAATGAATCCGGAGTGTCAAATACATTTATTTTTGCATAACTCTTTAAACAATTCACACCAAGGACTATGAGTGTTCTCCATACTATAGAAGTAGAGTCCTTAGCGTTTTTGGGGTCTAATCATATTAAGCAATCAACTCTAGAAACCCCAAACCAACGCAAGAACTCCATCCTTAATATTCTGTTCCTCTAGAACCACTCCTAGTACCAAAATTTGTATTAGCGTTTTCTAGAGGGACAGAACTAATGAAATATATATATACGTATTCTTTATACACACACACACACACACACACACACACACACACACACACACACACACGGAATTTATTAAGTATTAACTCACATAATCACAAAGTCCCATAATAGGCCTTCTGCAGGCTGAGGAGCAAGGAGAGCCAGTCTGAGTTCCAAAACTGAACTTGGAGAACTTGGAGTCCAATATTCGAGGGCAGGAAGCATCCAGCATGGAAGAAAAATGTAGGCTAGTTTCTAGGCCAGTCTTTCTTTTCACTTTCTTCTACCTGTCTTTTATTCTGGCCGTGCTAGTTAGATGGTGCCCACCCAGGTTAAGGGTGGGTCTGCTCTTCCCAGCCCACTGACTCAAATGTTAATCTCCTTTGGCAACACCCTCACAGACACATCCAGGATCAATAGTTTGTATCCTTCAATCCAATCAAGTTGACAGTATTAACAATCACAGTAGTTTTATAAATTTTATTTTATTTATTTTTTGAGACAGAGTCTCTTTCTGTTGCTCAGGCTGGAGAACAGGGGCATTATCTCTGCTCACTGCAGCCTCTGCCTCCTGGGTTCAAGTGATTCTCCTGCCTCAGTCTCCCAAGTAGCCAGGACTGCAGGCACAAGCCACCACACCTAGCTAATTTTTGTATTTGTATTTGTATTTTTTCAAGAGAATTAAATCATTTATTGATTACACATGACTATGGATGATACACAAGCTTCATTCCCATCTATAATTTTATCTGGTACCATTATTCAATTTAGATATGTTGTATAGGATTGCAATTATTTTTATAACCAGTGATTCCATGATTTTGCTTGGGTAATCCCTTTTAATGGTGAACTTCAGGTCACAACAGTAACTATCAGTTTAACGACACCAAGGTTTCTAAAGACAATGGCTTCTTCACCCAAGCAGGTTGTATGTGAATTCCAAATAGAACCTGGCATCACCCTGAAGGAATTCTAACTTCACACTGTTGAGGAAATTTACCAAGATGGCTTCGGAGTAGACTAACTTTACACAGCACATTAAAAAAAAAAAAAAAAAATTTATTCAAAATCACGATCAGACTATTACATTTAGCAATCAACAGCATGGGTGCAAAAAAAAAAAAACTACATTAAAACCATTTGTTGGAATGCTTTACACTTTCCACAGGACAGAAACTAAAATAACCTGTTATACAATTAGCCACAAATATAGTCCTCGAGTTTTTTGCCTATATACAAAAGTATTTGTCTAAAACATGTCTTCTTGTCTAAAACATGTAGCAGCTAGGCCCCACCACCACTGTGCTTGGCTGAGTACGCAAATCTCTTGTAACCCGTCGCTCCCCTGTAACTTCTCTGGCTCTCCTCTCCTGTTAAGCTTTGTTTCCTAATTGAAATCTTCTGCGACTGCCATAGCTACTGCTGCTACTGGAACTGCCATAGCTGCCTTGGTTTTGTGGTTGGGCAAAGTATTGGCCTCCACCACCACAGGGGCCTGAGCTTCTGCCTCAAGTTTCCTCCCTGCATGGTCCAAAATTTGAAGACTGATTGTTATAATTGCTAAAAGCATTGTAGCCTCCACCACCTCCAGAATTTCTTCCATCATTACCAAATCCGTTATAGCCACTGCCACCATATCCACCATCACCACAGCTGCCACCATAGCCACCATGACCACTGAAAGTTTCTCCACGACCAAAGTTGTCATTCCCACCAATACCACCTCCATGACCACCATCAAAGTTTCTGGAACCACTTGGACCTCTTTGGCTGATGAAGCACTCGCCATCTCCTGCTTTGACAGGGCTTTCCTAACTTCACAGCTATGGCCATTCACAGTATGGTATTTCTGAATGACGATCTTATCCACGGAGTCATGGTTGTCAAAGGTTACAAAGATAAAACCCCTTTTCTTGCCACTGCCTCTCTCAGTCATGACTTCAGGCACTTCAATTTTTCTATACTGTTCAAAATAATCTCTTAGGTGATGTTCTTTATGTCTTCTTTAATGCCACCAACAAATATCTTTTTCACACCTGGTCTTTGAGAATCTTCTCTTGAGACAGCTCTCCTTGTTTCCACAACTCTTGCATCCACCTTGTGTGGCCTTACATTTGTGGCTGCATCCACCTCCTCCATAGTGGCATGTGTAACAAACCCAAAGCCCCTGGAGTGCTTGGTGTTTGGATCTCTCATTACCACACAATCCCTGAGCATTCCCTATTGCTCAAAATGGCTCCTCAGCCTCTCATTGGTTGTTTCAAAGTTCAACCCTCCAACGAAGAGCTTCCTCAGCTGTTTAGGCTCTCAGGAGACTCTGACTTAGACACGATGGCAATGGGAAGAGAGACTTTAACGATACTTTTTCGGCAGTGTCAATGGGCAGAAAGACTAATTTTTGTATTTTTAGTAGAGACAAGTTTTCGCCATATTGGTGAGGTTGGTCTCAAACTCCTGACCTCAAGTGATCTGCCCGCCTCAGCCTCCCAAAGTGCTGGGATTACAGGGGTGATCCACTGTGCCCAGCCAAAATTTTAAATAATTCTGTGCATGCAACAAAGTCTGCATATGTTGAATCATCAGGAAGCAAAGGTGTCACTGCCTCAGCCACCCATGTAGAATATTTGTGATTGTTTGGCACCATCATCTTTCCTGACTCTGAACTCATCTGAAGTATGCCATATATGTAGTTGCCAACACTTGGAACACAATGACTAAAGAGATAGTTGTGCATGCCTGACACAACCTCTGCCCTGTGGTTGTGTCTATGGATGATGTTGATTGTTCTTCAAATGGTGACTTTGAAGAATTCTGTATGCCAAGCAAAAAAAAATAAAAATAAAAAAACAAATGCCTGACCTCCTTACACATGCAAAAAATATACTTACAGAGTCTGCAGTAGGCTGAAAGAAATGGATATTGAGGTTTTTGACATAAATAATGAGCCTGCAGTTATTCATTCATTGACTAATGGTGAAATAGCTGAAATGGTTCTGAATTAAAGTGTTTCAGATATTAAGTTAATCATTGATACTACTGATAAGCAATCATTTTCTTACACTTACTCTCACATAAGTACTTAATAGTAAAAAATATGACACACCATTAATAGTGAAATAACAATGTGTTCATGGTAACTAAGCAGCAGTAGCATCAGCAGAATACCTGTATCAGCTGTTCAACCAACAGTGGTAAGCTTTCAGTCTCTACTTACGATACTGAGTTTTGATTGAAAGGTTACTGTCCAATATATAGTTTTTATTTTTTTCTGTAGTTACATACCAATATATTTTATTTTATTTTTATTTTTAATTTTTTACATGAGAAGAAAGACCAGACACAGTTGAGGGATCAGGAAGTGGGTCCTCCAGGGAGGATGAGGCATTCTGCTGGATGGCTTTTAAATGTCTCCACTAGAGGCATCTGCCCCATCAACAATGGTTTTTGTCTAGAAGTCTCTCTTTGATTTTATAAGCTGACATGACTTCTCGTTCTGTTATGAATGCATGCTGCTCTGGTCCTCCATAAGCCCGTCTCATATTTTCACCATGTCATCTACAGGCACTTTTTTTGCAGTTAACATCATCATCATTGTCACTGTAATCTCAGTCACCATCAGTCAATGCATGAACAACTGGAGCCCCAGCATTGATGTCGAAAGCTTCAGTATCCACTTCTTCCAGCCTACTGACAGGTTCTGGGGGTATATATTGCATATGTAAGGGGGTCAGGCTTTTTTTGTTGTTATTGTTGTTGTTTTTTTGCTTGGCATACAGAATCCTTCAAAGTTACCACTTGTTCAGCATCATCAATAAACACAATCACAGGCTTGAGGTTGTGCCGGGCATGCACAACTATGTCTTTAGTCGTTGTGTTCTAAGTGTTGGCAACAATATATATGGCATCCTTCATGCTGCACTTTTTTTTGGAAACCTTTCACACCCACACCTCTGCTCACTGCTACTAGCATGCCATTCAAGAAAACGTTTTTATATTTAGTCTTCACTGATCCTCACAAAATGTAGTCTATGCTGGAAGAATGCTGCTGGCAGGATGATGACCTTTCACAGCTCTCCCTGGGTGTCTGCCTTCCTAGGCAGAGGAAGATATGGCTGCAACTTTTCTGAAATATTTCTGAGAGGTGTTTCTTGAATTTCTGTCCCATGAAAGCGTAGATAACAGGGTTCACACAGCAGTGAGTAAAGGAAATGATTTCTGTGACATGGGTGGCATAAATCAGCTGCTGGCTCATGACACATCCACCCAAGAGGCTCATGCTGTGCAGGGAAGTGAGGAAAAGAACTGTGTTGAATGGGACCCAGAAAAGTAAAGATGCAATGACCACAATGAGCACCAGCCTGGTGGCCTTGGTCTTGTTGTGGTTTTGACACCTCTTCAGCTGGTGCAGAATTTTAATGTAGCAGAATGTAAAGATGGTGAATGGGATCAACAAGCCTAAGATGTTCATTTCAAAGTTGGTGAAGATCTTCCACTTCAGAGTCTGTTGATTGTAAGATGAATCGCACTGTAGAACACCATCTTCAGAGGTCACTTGGTAAAACACTAGCAGTGGGATGGTAGCCATAATGGAGGTTAGCCATACTGCCAGGCTCAGGACTGTGCCTATCCTGATCGTCCTCACTTTTATGGCATACACGGCGTGGACAATGGCCAGGTACCTGTCCACACTCATGAGGGTGATGAAAAACATGCTGCTGAAGAAGCCAATGTAATAAAAGCCAGACACCACCTTGCACATTACAGTCCCAAACACCCACTCACCCAGCTGATAATAGGTCTGAAAGGGGAAGGAGAAGACAAAAAGCAGGTCAGACAGGGCCAGGTTTAAGAGGTATACGTCTGTGATACTCCTCAGCTTCTTGCACACCACGACGACCAGGATAACCAGGCTGTTTCCCAGAAGACTGAATATAAACAGGAGGCAATAAAAGACAGCAAGGAGCAACTTGCCGTTTCTCTGGATAGGTTCTCCATCGCAGGGGCTTGAGAAGCTATCAGGGTAGTAGTAGTCGGTCACTGTTGTCAGACTGGGGTCAAGTGTACAATCCATCTAGTCAGCAGGACCTGGTCACAGAGAAACATAGAAGACATTCACTCCTTAAAAACATTTTTATTTTTAAAAAATTAGGGGTATGTTATGAGCTGAATTGTGTCCTCCCCAAATTCACACATTCACAAGTGCTGAACCCCCAGTGTGAGTGTGACTATTTGGAGATAGGGCTTTTAAAGAGGTATTAAGGTTAAATGATAGGCCAGGCATGGTGGCTGATGCCTATAATCTCAGCACTTTGGGAAGCTGAGGTGGGTGGATCACCTGAGGTCAGGAGTTTGAGACCAGCCTGAACAACATGGTGAAACTCTGTCTCTGTTAAAAAAAAAAAAAAAAAAAAAAAAAATTAGCTGGGCATGGTGGTGGGTGCCTGTAATCCCAGATACTTGGGAGGCTGGGCAGGAGAATCACTTCAATCTGGGAGGCAGAGGTTGCAGTAAGCTGAGGTTGCGCCATTGCATTCCAACCTGGGCAACAAGAGCGAAACTCTGTCTTAAAAGTAAATAAATAATAAAAATTAGCCAGACGTGGTGGCAGCTGCCTGTAATCCCAGCTGCTCAGGAGGCTGAGGCAGGAGAATTGCTTAAACCCAAGAGGCAGACGTTGGAGTGAGCCGAGATCACACCACTGCACTCCAGCCTGGCTGACAGAGACTCTGTCTCAAAAAAAAAAAGGGTAAATGAAGTTTTAAACACAGGGCCCTCAATGTTGCAGTGACTTATGCCTATAATCCCCGCACTTTGGGAAGCTGAGGTAGGTGAATCACTTGAGGCCAGGAGTTTGAGACAAGCTTGGCCAACATGGCAAAATCCTGTCTCTACTAAAATTACAAAAATTAGCCAGACATGGTAGCACACACCTGTAATCCCAGCTACCACGGGAGGCCAAGGCATGAGAATTGCTTGAACCCAGGAAGCAGAGGTTGCAGCGAGCCGAGATCATGCCACTATACTCCCAGCCTGGGTGACAGAGTGAGACTCTGTCTCAAAAAAAAAGAAAACAGAAACAAAAACAAAGAAGGCAGGGCTCTAATCTGTTAGAACTAGTGTCCTTAATAGAAGAGAAAGAGACACAAGAAATTTCTCTCTCCTTGTGCACAGAAAAAGGACCATGTGAGGACACAGTATGGAGGCTGAAATCAGCAAGCTAGGTAGAGAAGCCTCACCAGAAACTAACCACGTTGGCAACAGCAAGCCAGGTAGAGAAGCCTCATCAGAAACTAACCACGTTGGCATCTTGGTCTTGGGACTTCCAGCCTCCAGAAGTATGTTAAACAACATTTTCTGTTGTTTCTATTGTATTTTGTTATGTAAACCCAAGTTAGTACAGGACAGTTAGCTGAGATGAGAAAAGCCAAAACTTACAAAGAAAATGTAAATACCTACAGTTCCATCACCCAGAATTAGCAGCTGCTAACATATTGTCACAATGCCTTGGGTTCTTTTCTTTTCCCCTTCCCTCCTTCTTTTTTTCTCCCTCCCTCCTTCCCTCTCTTCCTTTCTTCCATCCCTCTTTCCTTTTTTTCTTTCTAATGCAATAGAGATTAAGCTAATGTTCCCTTAAACTACACAACTTATCCCCATACCCAGAAACAACCACTGAAACCAATTTGGTATGTATCATTCCAAACAATTTCCCCCTGTACTTTTACATTATATATATATGTCCATAAACAATATATATTTTTGTGTGTTTACTTTTAACTTACATAAATGATATAATATTGTTTCTCCTTTTATAGTTTGGTTATTGTTTTAGAGGTGTATCTGCATAATATTCCTCCGTTTATTGTTTTAATTGCTTTCCTAAGCACCAGAAAAAATTTCTAACAGGAAAGTTATCCCAGCTATACTAGCAATGAAAATTACTAGCATTACTAGGAATAAACCTAATAAAAATGCAATTCAGTTGCATAAAAATGATAAAACTTGAAAATTCTTCTTAAATTGATATATACATTTAATGCAATTTCAATCCAGGCATATTTTCCCAAGGCCTTTATTTGCTTTGCATTCAGACATCCCTATCCACTCTGCTACCTTTCTGTAATTTGAAAGCACAAGCAAGCAAACAATTTTTTTTTTTTTTTTATGGAGACAGGGTCTCACTATGTTGCCCAAGCTGGAGTGCAGTGGCTCTTCACGGGTGTGATCACAGTGTACCATAGCCCCAAACTCCTGGCCTCAGGCAATCCTTCTGCCCCAGCCTCGAGTGGCAGGGACTACAGGCACACATCAGCAATTTCTTCAGTTATATGAAAGTTTACTTGCTGGCTTCCTTCCTTCAGAACAGTACCCAGGTGTCCTTCAGTTACCTGACAGAAGCCCTGTACCCAGCACAAGGACAGATCTTCCCAGATGCCTGGTATCAAAAAGGATCTTTTCTTACCTACCTTCCCACTCTTGGAGTTTTCACTCTTTCCCAAAGGCCTCCAGAGAGAATGGCATAGCTTGCTCCCCTCAGCCAGAGCGTGGCAGCCACTGAGACACATGCATGTTTGTGGGCTCAGAGGAAATGCAAAGATAAAAGAGTTTTTTTACCTCTTGTGCTAGACCTCTGAATTGGTGGTGTTCCCTTTGCCTATCCCCTAAAGATATAAAAATGCCCCTGCCTACTCATGCCCTTCTTCCCCAAGGATGCTTATAGCACATACCTTAGTGACAGCCTCTGTTCTAGAGGTTCCAGTGTTGCCAATTCCTTTTTCCAGGTCTGTACCCTCATGTATGAGTGCAACTCAAGGAACGGCAGCTTCTCTGGAGGCGACAGAGCAGAGAAGGCAGTCTCTCTGGAGGGCTCCGCCCTCATGAAGGTTACGGCCCTAATCCAATAGGTCTGGGGTCTTCTAGGTAGAGGACTACACACCAGAGTTAGCTTTAAAATAATAATGGGATTACAATTTCATTTTAATGTCATTTTCAATTAAAAATGTTAATGGACTATCTTTTAGAGGTTTTAAGTTTATAGAAAATCTAGGTAGATGGCCAGGCACGGTGGCTCACACCTGTAACCCCAGCACTTTGGGAGGGGATTCCTCTGTGCACTTCCCCTCGCCTCCAAGTGCACAGAGGGACGGCCATGTGAGGACACAGGGAGAAGGTGGCTGTTTGCAAGTCAGGTAAACAGGCATCATCAGGAAACAAGCATGTGGGCACCTTGGTCTTCTGGCCTCCAGAACTGTGAGTAAACACATTTCTGTTGTTTAAGCTGCCTAGCCTGTAGTATTTTGTTATGGAAGTCCTAGTAGACTAATACAGGGGTTAATGGGAATTTTCTGTGTTGTCTACCTAGATTTTCTTTTCTTTTTTTTTTTTTTTTGAGACAAAGTCTCACTCTGTTTCCCAGTTAAAGTGCAGTGGCACAATTTCGGCTCACTGCAAACTCTGCCTCCCGTGTTCAAGCGATTCTTCTGCCTCAGCCTCTCAGGTAACTGGGATTACAGGCACCCACCACCATGCCTGGCTAATTTTTTTGCATTTTTAGTAGAGATGGGGTTTTCTCCATGTTGTCCAGGGTGGTCTCAAACTCCTGACTTCGGTGATCCACCTGCCTTGGCCTCCCAAAGTGCTGGGATTACAGGTGTGAGCCACTGTGCGTAGCCATCTACCTAGATTTTCTGTAAACTTAAAACCTCTAAAAGATATTCCATTAAAAATTTTAATTGAAAATGATATTAAAATGAAATCATAATCCCATTATTATTTTTAAGTTGTATAATTTATACCAGGACTGGCTTTCCTCCATGATATGCAGCGTACACAAATGTGTGTGTATGTTGTATGTGTGTATATATATTCAAATTATAATCTTAGCAGTAATAGTTTCTATTAGAGTGATGCCATTATTCACAAATTGTTCATTGAAAATATCATAATCATTATTAGAATTTCCCTCTTTTCATCCTATGGCAACAAGAATTATAATGTAATGGCTGTTGAACATTTTCTTTAAATGAATATTAGGATGAGGGAACATTCATGCCACATCCATTCTATGTGTTAATGGTCATGCTGCCAATCACACTGCAACACATGCCACCAAAAGGGAGACCCCTGACTCAAGTCTGATCAATGAGAACTTTTCATCTCCTTGTCCACCGTGATAGGTTCAGAGAATCACACATTTTGACCTCAGAGAAGTTTGGCCTTTGAAGCTCAGAGAAATTAGGTGACATGCCTCCAGTCACCCAACTAGTAAGCTGAAAACTAGACTTCAAGTCCCATCCAAGAGATCACAATGCCCAAACTCTTAATTTCATCATTTTAAAATTGGCAAGTGTCAGGGCCTTTGGGTCACAGTATGTGTTGGGTCAAAAATGGATGTAAGATCCAGAGATTAGCTCTTTCAACAGGAATGCCCTTTGAAAATCACTTTAAGTCAGTTTTCCCTATCCCAGGAGACTGGGATGAGTCCAGAATTGTTGGAAGGAAACCACGGAAGTCCCAGAATCTCCTCATCTCCAACCCACTCATTCCTGGAGGAATGCTGTAGAAATATCTGCTGGAGGCCTGGAACAGTGGCTCACATCTGTAATTCCAGCACTTTATGGGGC
Source organism: Sapajus apella (assembly GCF_009761245.1). Lineage (NCBI taxonomy): Eukaryota > Metazoa > Chordata > Mammalia > Primates > Cebidae > Sapajus > Sapajus apella. The sequence goes on along the minus strand of NW_022436944.1, from coordinate 58,491,801 downwards.
TGAGGCGGGAGGATTGCTTGAGCCTGGGAGTTCAAGACCAGACTGATCAACATAGCAAGACCCCATCTGATACAGTTTGGCTCTGTGTCCCCACTCAAATCTCATCTTGAATTATAATCCTCATAATCCCCATGTGTCAAGGGCAGGACCAGGTGCAGGTAATTGGATCACGGGAGCGGTTTCTCCCATGCTGTTCCCGTGATAGTGCGTGAGTCTCATGAGATCTGATCTGATGGTTCTATAAACATCTGGCATGTCTCTGTCTGCACTTACTCCATCCTGCCAACCTGTGAAGAAGGTGCCTGCTTCTCCTTTATCTTCTGCCATGATTGTAAGTTTATTGAGGCCTCCCGAGCATTGCAGAACTATGGGTCAATTGAACCTCTTTCCTTTAAAAATTATCCAATCTCAGTCTTTCTTTATAGTAGTGTGACGATGGACTAATACATCATCTCTACAAAATGTTTTCATAAAATTAGCCAGGCTTGGTGGCATGCCCTTGTAGCCCCAGCTACTTGGGAAGCTGAAGTGGGAGGATCACTTGAGTCCAGCAGTTTGAGGTGAGCTGTGATCGCACCACTGACCTGTTTCTAAAGAAAAAATAAAAGGAAATATCTACTGGTACCTATTTATACCTTGGTAATCCCCCTCACCATCATTCATGTTTTGACGCAGTTTGGGGAAAACCCAGCTTTTTTATGAGAGTTTTTTATGTGATAAGAAAAGATCAATGGTGAGCTAATGGAGAACTCAGGGCCCTCAGGTATTGCTAGTCTGTGTCATGATGGTGGGAACTATGAGGCCTGCCTCATCAGTGTAGGCAGGAGTCGGGGAAGCAACCTTCCCCTCCAAAGCCCAGTTAAGCAAGGCTTGAGGGACTAAGGTGTAATACTCCCCAAGCCCAGTTTCTAGTGCAAGCTGATCTCAACCCCAAACACTCTATTTTCAGTTCCCAAGGATTCTTTTATCAGCTGCTCCTCCATACTTGGCACAGTGCTTAGTGCACAACAACTTCTTAATAAACAGTTGAACAGAGAGAATGCTGCAAGATGGAGATGATTTTGTATCCTGAGACTTTACTGAAGTTGCTTATCAGTTTCAGGAGATTTTGGGCTGAGACAATGGGGTCTTCTAGATATACAGTCATATCGTCTGCAAATAGAGACTGCTTTAAATGTGTCCCAGAGTTTCTGGTATGTTGTGTCTTTGTTCTCATTGGTTTCGAAGAACATCTTTATTTCTGCCTTCATTTCACTGTTTATCCAGTCAACATTTAAGAGCCAGTTGTTCAGTTTCCATGAAGCTGTGCAGTTCTGAGTTAGTTTCCGAGTTCTGAGTTCTAACTTGATTGCACTGTGGTCCGAGAGACTGTTTGTTATGATTTCCATTCTTTTGCATTTGCTGAGGAGTGATTTACTTCCAATTATGGGGTCAATTTTAGAGTAGGTGCGATGTGGTGCTGAGAATGATGTGTATTCTGTGGATTTGAGGTGGAGAGTTCTGTAAATGTCTATTATGTTTGCTTGGTCCAGGTCTGAGTTCAAGTCCTGGATATCCTTGTTAATTTGCTGTCTGGTTGATCTGTCTAATATTGACAATGGGGTGTTAAAGTCTCCCACTGTTATTGTGTGGGAGTCTAAGTCTCTTTGTAAGTCATTAAGAACTTGCCTTATATATCTGGGTGCTCCTGTATTGGGTGTGTATATATTTAGGATCGTTAGCTCTTCTTGTTGTATTGATCCTTTTACCATTATGTAATGTCCTTCTTTGTCTCTTTTGATCTTTGTTGGTTTAAAGTCTATTTTATCAGAGACGAGAATTGCAACTCATACTTTTTTTTGTTCTCCATTTGCTAGGTAAATCTTCCTCCATCCCTTTATTTTGAGCCTTTGTGTATCCTTGCATGTGAGATGGGTTTCCTGGATACAGCACACCGATGGGTTTTGGCTTTTTATCTAATTTGCCAGTCTGTGCCTTTTGATTGGGGCATTTAGCCCATTTACATTTAGGGTTAATATTGTTATGTGTGAATTTGATCCTGCCATTTTGATGCTAGCTGGCTGTTTTGCCCATTAGTTGATGCAGTTTCTTCATTGTGTTGATGCTGTTTACCCTTTGGTATATTTTTGGAGTGGCTGGTACCAGTTGTTCCTTTCTATGTTTAGTACCTCTTTCAGGAGCTCTTGTAAAGCAGCCCTGGTGGTGATGAAATCTCTGAGTACTTGTTTCTTCGCAAAGGATTTTATTTTTCCTTCACTTATGAAGCTTAGTTTGGCTGGATATGAAATTCTGGGTTCAAAGTTCTTTTCTTTAAGGATGTTGAATATTGGCCCCCACTCTCTTCTGGCTTGTAGGGTTTCTGCTGAGAGATGTGCTGTGAGTCTGATGGGCTTCCCTTTGTGGGTAACCCGACCTTTCTCTCTGGCTACCCTTAGCATTTTCTCCTTCATTTCAACCCTGATGAATCTGACAATTATGTGCCTTGGGGTTGCGCTTCTTGAGAAATATCTTTGTGGTGTTCTCTGTATTTCCTGGACTTGAATGTTTGTCTGCCTTGCTAGGTTGGGGAAGTTTTCCTGGATAATATCCTGAAGAGTATTTTCCAGCTTGGATTCATTCTCTTCGTTGCATTCAGGTACGCCTATCAAACGTAGTTTAGGTCTTTTCACATAGTCCCATATTTCTTGGAGACTTTGTTCATTCCTTTTTATCCATTTTTCTCTAATCTTGCCTTCTCGTTTTATTTCATTGAGTTGATCTTCAATCTCTGATATCCTTTCTTCTGCTTGGTCAATTCGGCTGTTGAAACTTGTGCATGCTTCGCGAAGTTCTCATGTTGTGTTTTTCAGCTCCATCAAGTCACTTATATTCCTCTCTAAGTTGTCTATTCTCATTAGCATTTCATCAAATCTTTTTTCAAGGTTCGTAGTTTCTTTGCATTGGTTTAGAACATGTTCTTTTAGCTCACAGAAGTTTCTTATTACCCACCTTCTGAAGCCTGATTCTGTGAATTCATCACACTCATTCTCTATCCAGCCTTGCTCCCTTGCTGGTGAGGAGTTGTGATCCCTTGTAGGAGGAGAGGCTTTCTGGTTTTAGGTGCTTTCATCCTTTTTGTGCTGATTTCTTCCCATCTTTGTGGATTTATCCACCTGTCATCTTTGTAGTTGTTGACTTTCAGATTGGGTCTCTCAGTGGATGTCCAGTTTGTTGATGATGAAGTTATTTCCTTCTGTTTCTTAGTTTTCTTTCTAACAGTCTGGCCCTTCTGCTGTAGGACTGCTGAGGTCCACTCCAGGCCCCCTTCTTCTGCTATCTTTGTCCCAGAAGGATACCCGCCAAGTGTCAGTCTTATCTCTCCTTTATGAGATGACTCTTTGGATATACAGGGGTCAGAGAGCTGCTTAATGAGACAGTCTGTCCTTTATAGGAGCTCAAGTGCTGAACTGTGATCTCCATTGTTCATTTAGAGCTGCTGAGCAGGTATGTTTAAGTCTGCTGCAGCAGAACTCATAATCCCCCTTTTTTCCCCCCCCCAGATGCTCTGTCCTGGGTAGTTAGGGCTTTATTTATGAGTTTCTGTTGTGCTGCTGCCTTTTTATCAGGGCTGCCCTGCCCAGCGAGGAGGCAGCCTAGTCACTGTCTGCCTGCGAGGCTTTGCTGAGCTGCTGTGGGCTCCGCCCAGCTGTCGTGTGAACTTCCCTGCAGTCCTGTTTATACGGGTGTAGTTAGAACTGCCTCAGCAAAGCCGGCCCACCTCTATAATGGCGGACTCTCTCTGTAATGGCAGGTTGCCTCGGCAACGGCGGGCTGCCTCAGCAATGGGAAACTACCTCCGTAGTGATTGACTGCCTAGGTAATGGCGGATGCCCCTCCCGCACAGAGCTGGACCTTCCCGGGTTCAGCTGTGCTTGCTCTGAAACTCTCAACCCAGAGCATTTCCAATTGCTGTTTTTTTGTGGGAGTGGGACTAGCTGAGCCTGATCACCTGGCTCCCTGCCTCAGAGCCTTTTTTTTTTAGTTGAAAGGTCAACTCTCTCCCAGGTGTTCCAGGTGCCTGTTGAAAAGTCACCAGAATCTGTGTGATTTCCCGTGCAGCCACCCGCTATGCCGGCTGAAACAGTGGCGCTGAGATTCGTGGCGTTTTTTTGTCCGGGAATCTCCTGGCCTGGCTCCCTGTTTCAGTCCCCTTTTTAATCAGATGAATGGGCGACTCTGCCTTCCCAGAGCTCCAATCACCAGCTAAAACAGTGCACAGACCCATGTATGTTGTACAGAGAACTGCCGCCCCCGGGCGCTGGCAAAGCAGCCGCGCCAGCCAAACCAGCCACGCTGGCGACCCATGGGGCTCCTCCACCAGGGAACCTCCTGGTCTGTGGGCAATAAAAATCCGTCTGGAAATGCAGCGTCCACTCGCCCTCTGCACTTTCACTGGGAGCTGCAATCCTGAGCTGCTCCTAATTGGCCATCTTGGATCCAACCCCCCTAAATTCAGTTTTACTGGGTCCCTCCAAAGGTTCAAAAGACTATATTTTATGTCAAAGGGAAAAGGAGACTAGCAGCATATTTGACCCCCTTTTCCCCAAAATGAAGAGAAAGAAAAGACTGTATTTAAATACACCCTAAGTGTAAATGTAGAAATTACTACTATCACAGATACTTGTAATAGAGTATTAAGGTAGAAAATGACCTCAGATCATCTAGCTGATCTCTCTCTCCCTCCCTTTCTTTCAAAGTGGTAATATTTAAGTCCAGAGAGGCTAAGTGACTCATCCAAAATCACACAGTAATTTAGTGGTAGAGCCAGAGCCAGGACTCAGGTCTTCTGAAGCACTGCTGGGGGTGCTTTTCTTACTGCACCACATTAAAAATTCTCATGCAATAACATTAAGAAGAGTTGTGGATAAGACTAGAGGAAGCCTTTCTGTATTTTCTATAGTTTTCAACTGTAAGTCAGTCCCTCAGTGATTTGTAGGGTGAAAACGCATTTGCTTAACAAAAAGTGCTAGACAAACCCGGAGTTTAAGAAAAGCTTGTATGTTATTAATAGTAAAACCAGTTTATCAGGAAAGTTTTTGCCATCTATATAATTTAATTTCCCACATAGATGACAAAAAAAGCATAGCAAGAAACAGATTTTTTTTAAAACTACTATTTATTTCCTTGATATTAGTAGTCAGGACAACTGTCAGCATGCAAAAAAGGATATAACATTTTCAGGAAATTCATACTACCTTTTAGAATTGATTAGATCTCTTAGCGGTTTTTTTTTATATATATATATACAGAGTCTTGCTCTGTTACCAAGGCTGGAGTGCAACAGCATGGTCTCGACTCACTGCAGCCTACACCTCCCAGGTTCAAGTGATTCTCCTGCCTCAGCCTCAAGAGTGGCTGGGACTACAGGCGCATGCCACCATGCCTCGCTAAATCTCTTAGCCTTTTGATGGTGCTTTATTCCCAGAATTTATCTTCTACAAACATGCTCAGCACCTTTTTTCAAGGCTACAAGTACTTAAGTGCATAGCATATTCTCAGAACTGATTTGCCATTAGAAGGTATAAAAGGATTAAATTATATTATTTCCCCACTTAAGGAGCTTAGCAATCATGGCACTTTTATCACAGAAGTTCCAGGAGGTAATGGTCCTCTGAAGAATGATGAATAATGAAAGAAAAAAGTATCATTGTGAAAACTATGTAGAAACCCAGAGAAATCTTTATGATTAAGGTGGCATGTATACTATGACTGTCTCTTTCTGAAGCATGGATGAGTGTGGGTACATCTAGAATGAAACAGGCAGAAGTTAAAATAACCATATATAGGATTATTCCTTTTTGTTCTCAAAGTTTTCTTTAATAAAGACATGCCATCATTTCAATTACAAGTTTTTAAGAAATAGAAAATTGCTATCAAGAACTAATTTAAAGCAGAGACATTTTGATTTTGTGAATGATTTCTTGATTAAATTGCAGATTAATTTACTAAGCCTCATTTGTAATTCTCACCCATTGACTTGCAAAAAGCACCTGCATTGCAAAAATGGTACAAAAGGAAGCCTGAGTTTATCATTATAAAGTTGGGGAGAAAAAAAGAAAAAAAACTATGAGGCCAAAATAGTGCTAAGCCTCCAGAACCCATGGCCTCTCCAAGTCTATCTTACATTCAGTACCTGGGCCACATGAAGAGCTCTTAGGGGGAGACTAGGAAGAGTCCACCTCTCCCCAAGGAAAAGTGCTCCCAAGATAAGGGTAAACATAGAATGTCAAGACACTTTTCTTCTTCACTCCTGATAATATTCACCCTGTTCCTTGCATAGAAGAGCGGTTTGTGAAATACTATTTTATTCTTCCTTTTATTCTCCATCTTGTTACAAGGCCAAATGCATTCATTACTGTGACTGAGGAATACATGAGGGGCTTCAGGAGCAAAAGGGACTCCTGATTCTGCCTGGGTCTTCAGGGTAAGAATGTGGAGGATATCTGGGAGCTGCCCCTAAAGAATGGGTGTGCCTTCCAGCAGGGAGTAAAGCATTATTTTAAGGAAAGCATTTCTCTGAGTCTCCAGAGCCTTGTCCCAACTGGGCTACCACATTGCTCTGGAAACCTGGGAAAGTCACTAAACCTTTCTGAGTTTTAGTCAAGTGCTTCTCAAGCTTTAATGTGTGCCCAAATCACCTGGGACTGTGTTAAGTGGCAGATTATGACTCAGTGGGTCTGAGCCTAAGATTCTGCACATCTAATAAGCTCCCAGGTGATGCCAGTGTGGCTGGTCACATTTTGACAAGGGACTAGGATCTTCATATGTAAAATGGAAATAAAGCCTTTATGAGGGTTGGGTCCAGTGGCTCACACCTGTAGTCTCAGCACTTTGGGAGGCCAAGGTGGGATATTTGCTTGAGCCCAGGACTTCAAGACCAGCCTGGCCAACATGGTGAAACTGTCTCAACAGAAAATGCAAAAAATTAGCTGAGTGTGGTGGCACGTGCCTGTGATCCCAGGTGCTCAAGAGGCTGAGGTGGAAGAGTCACCTAAGCCTGGAGAGATGGAGGCTACAGTAAGCCATGATCACAACATGACACTTTAGCCTGGGCAACAGAGTGAGACCTTGTCTCAAAAAAAAAAAAAAAAA
>NW_022436944.1:58417300-58484570 GCF_009761245.1 Sapajus apella | reverse complement strand
AAGAAAGAAAGAAAGAAGAAAGAAAGAAAGAAGAAAGAAAGAAAGAAGAAAGAAAGAAGCAGGCTTTATGAGGACATTGTGATTTAATGAGATAATATGTGTAAACGTGCTTAGGAAAATGTGTTGCTCCTTAAAAATATAATAAAATGTCATTGTGGAGATGGTATATTTGAAGGCTATACAATAAAATGAAAGTGAGATTCCCTATATCTCCACTGCTTGATGCCTGAATACAGTGGCCACACCCAGCAAATTATGAGAAATATCAACTGTGCCAGGAGGACACAGCAGTCTCAATGGCAGGGTCCCTGGAGAAGAAAAGAAGAGAGTTAACAAGGATGCTGTGTGATAGCTGACAGATCGACATGGGCATCCAGTGGCTTCCAAAGCTTGGGGGCTGGAGGAAGAACCTGCAGAAACAGGAAGTCCTGCAAGAGAACAGACACACACACTTTCCAAACACAGAGATGGGCTCTTCTGATAATTTTCTTTATTTTTTAATTAAAAAAAATTTTTTTTGAGATGGAGTCTCACTCTGTCGCCCAGGCTGGAGTGCAGTGGTGTGATCTTGACTCACCCCCACATCCTGCCTGCATTCTAAGGAAATCACCTCAGGCAACAGCATGTAGCTAGGAATCTGTAAAAAGTAAAACGTTCCTCTTCAAAGTTTACCTTTTGTTAAATAATAATTTATTTTAAAAGCTAACTTTCTTCAAGCCTCTTTGCTTTTTACTAATAACTCTTTGTTAAGCCCTTTGTAGCCCAGTCAATTCTAAGCAAAAAGAACAAAGCTGGAGGCATCACACTACCTTACTTCAAAGTATAATACGAGGCTACAGTAATCAAAACATCATGGTACTGGTACCAAAACAGAGATATTGACCAATGGAACAGAACAGAGGCCTCAGAGGTAACACTACACATCTACAACCATCAATCTTTGACAAACCTGACAAAAGCAATGGGGAAAGGATTCCCTTTTTAATAAATGGTGTTGGGAAAACTGGCTAGCCATGTGCAGAATGCAGAAACTGGCACCCTTCCTGACACCTTACAGTAAAATTAATTTGAGATGGATTAAAGACTTAAACATAAGACCTAATACCATAAAAACCATAGAAGAAAACCTAGGCAAAACCATTCAGGAAGTAGGCATAGGCAAGGACTTCATGACCAAAACACCAAAAGCATTGGCAACAAATGCCAAAATAGACAAATGGGATCTAATTAAACTCAAGAGCTTCTGCACAACAAAGGAAACAATCATTAGAGTGAACTGGCAACCAACAGAATGGGAAAAAATTTTTGCAATCTACCCATCTGACAAAGGGCTAATATCCAGAACCTTCAAAGAACTAAAATAGATTTAAAAGAAAAAAACCCATTCAAAAATGGGTAAAGGGCATGAACAGACACTTTTCAAAAGAAGACATATATGAGGCCAACAAACATATGAAAAAATGCTCATCATCACTGGCCATTAGAGAAATGCAAATCAAAACTACATTGAGATACCATCTCACACCAGTTAGAATGGCGATCATTAAAACATCTGGAGACAACAGATCCTGGAGAGGATGTGGAGAAATAGGAACACTTTTACACTGTTGGTGGAAGTGTAAATTAGTTCAACCATTGTGGAAGACAGTGTGGCAATTCCTCAAGGACCTAGAAATAGAAATTCCATCTGACCCAGCAATCCCATTACTGGGTATGCATACAAAGGATTATAAATCGTTCTACTATAAGGACACATGCACACGAATGTTCATTGCAGCACTGTTCACAATAGCAAAGACCTGGAACCAACCCAAATGCCCATCGATGATAGACTGGACACGGAAAATGTGGCACAGATATACTGTGGAATACTATGCAGCCATAAAAACCGATGAGTTCGTGTCCTTTGTAGGGACATGGATGAATCTGGAAACCATCATTCTCAGCAAACTGACACAAGAACAGAAAATCAAACACCACATGTTCTCACTCATATGTGGGTGTTGAACAATGAGAACACATGGGCACAAGGAGGGGAGCATCACACGCTGGGGTCTGTTGCGGGGGACTAGGGGAGGGACAGCAGGGGGTAGGGAGTTGGGGAGGGATAACATGGGGAGAAATGCCAGATATAGGTGATGGGGATGGAGGCAGTAAACCACATTACCATGTATGTACATATGCAACAATTCTGCATGTTCTGCACATGTACCTCAGAACTTAAAGTGCAATACATGTATATATATATATATGCACATATATATGAAAAGAAATGATAAAAAGCTTGAGACATCAGGAAGGAAAAAAGAACAACAAAGAGAGCAAACATATGAGTAAATAAATACATTTTTCTTCTCCTCTTGAGTTTTCTAAGTTATTTTATGGTTAGAGCAAGATTCTGGCACTGTCTGATGTATTCCTAAATGGATATAGAAGAACTATCTAAGGCACTTATATTATAAACAGGGAGAGGAAAGGGTGGTAAGATTCCTATGCTTCACTTGAACTGGTAAAATGTTGTTTGCCAGTAGACTTTAATGTTATGGATATATAATGTTAATGCCTAGAGCAAACACTTAAAAAGTTATGCGGAGAAATACAGTCAAAAGTTTACAAATACATCAAAAAATAATTCTAAAATTGTTCAGGTAACTCACAAGAAGGTAGAAAAAAGAAAACAGAAATAAATATCAACACAAACAGAAAACAAAAATAAAGTGTTTAATTAAAATACTTAATGCTTAAAATAATAATTACATTAATAATAAATGATTTAAATATACCAATTAAAAGAACTAGAAAATATAACCCAGCTATATGCTGTCCATAAGGAACTAACTTCAAATATAATGGTGTAGGCAGGTTGAAAGTAAAAGTATGAATAAAGATATAGCATTCAAACATTAATCAAAAGAAAGTGGGAATGGATATATTAATATCAGACACAGTAGACTTTAGAGAACAGAAAATTACCAGAAACATAAAATGACATTATTAAATTACAGTAAAAGGGTCAACCCACCAAAAAGACATAGAAATTATAATTAGGTTTATAGTAGTCAACACTGCTGCAAAATATGTGAAGCATAGCTCGATATAACTAAAAGAGAAATAGACACATCGACAATTATAATTGGAGACATTAACACCTCTCCCTCAACAACTGATAAAACAACTAGACAGAAAATCAGAATATAGAACTCAACAACACTACCAACTAACAAAATGTAGTTGACATTTATAGAATAAGCCACTCAACAATAGAATACACATTTTTTTTAAGTTTGCAAAGATCAAATATTAATATTAATAGACACCATTTCCTGGGCCATAAAACAAACCTAACAAATTTAAAAGAACTTAAATTATACAGACTGTGTTCTCTGATCAAGATGGAAATTTAACTAGAAATCAGTAACCAAAAGAAAATAAAAATCATCAAACACTTGGAAATTAAAAACACATGCTTCTAAATAACTCATGTCTCAAGAAGGTGGTCTCAAGGGAATGATGAGGGTCAGGACATGGCACCCCAAAATATGACTGAAGGAGAGCAGAATATGTCACTCCAAATATACCTTTTTTGGCATAAGGATTAATTTAGAGATGATTATTTTGGCAAACAGCATACACAGGACAAGCTCGGAAAACAAGAATAGAAATTGCTCTTTTTGCAAGAGAAGTTTACATCTGTAAAGGAAATCTCCATTTGCAAGGTGTCTCCTCTGTATACCGGGAAGAGATGACTCTAAATTACCACAGTCTTATCAATGGAGAAGGCTCTAACATAAATTTGCATAGCAAACCTTACCCTTGTTTACTATACTTTTTCTGGCCAGCTCCCTGTTAATGACCTCCACAATATTTGTGGGATGCAACTAAAGCAGTGACAAAAGGAAATTATTTTTTATTTCTATTATTTTTTTGAGACAGGGGTCTTACTGTGTCACCCAGGCTGAAGTGCAGTGGTGTGATCTCAGCTCACTGGAGCCTTGACCTGTCAGGCTCAGGTGATCCTCCGACCTTAGCCTCCCTAGTAGCTGGGACTACAGGTATGCACCATACTGCCTGGCTAATTTTTTGTATTCTTTTTGTGGAGACAAGGTTGTTCATGTTGCCCAGGCTGGCCTTGAAACCGTCTTCGCAAAATTATGACTGAAACAGTAAAAGAGACTTCATTTTTTTTTTTTTTTTTCTGACAGAGTCTCGCTCTGTCACACATGGAGTGCAGTATTGTAATCTCAGCTCACTGCAACCTTCACCTCCCAGGTTCAAGCAATCCTCCTGCCTCAGCCTCCCAAGTAGCTGGGATTACACGTGCCTGCCACCAGGCCCAGCTAAATTCTTTTCTCCCTCAGGCTGCAGTGCAGTAGCACAATCTCATGCAACCTGTGCCTCCCGCATTCAAGCAATTCTATGCCTCAGCATCCCAAGTAGCTGGGTTTACAGGCACCCGCCACCATGCCCAGCTACTTTTCGTATTTTTAGTAGAGACAAGGTTTTGCCATGTTGGCCAGGCTGGTATTAAACTCCTGACCTCACATGATCTGCCAGCCTCCCAAAGTGGCTGGATTATAGGTGTGAGCCACCGCGCCCAGACATTTTTCTATTTTTGGTAGAGACGCAGTTTCACTATGTTGGCCAGGCTGGTCTTAAACTCTTGACCTCAGGTGATCCGCCTGCCTCAGCCTTCCAAAATGCTGGGATTACAGGCGTGAGCCACCCACCAGGCCCACCATCTCCATCTTGCTTCTAACCTTTACACTGTCCTTGTTCTTTCTTGTGTGTAGGCTAAACTAACTTTGGGAGGAACTTAGTTTATAGTTTAAAGCAAACATGATAACAGTCCTTTCCCAAAGCAAACCTTCTTCTTGCCTGGGGACTAGACTGCCTTTGTAGGACTAACAAATTAGTCACAAGATTAGAAGTTATGGTTTAGGTGTCATGAAGCCAGAGGCTACAAGATTCTTACCCTCCCTAAACTGTTCCTAAGATCAGTGCTTGAGATATTTTGCAGACCCTGCACTTGAAGATCAGCTGGCACCACCCAACTGGCTCATGTGATCTTGTGGCCCCCTCCCAGGAACTGACTCAGTGCAACAGGACAACTTCAACTTCCCATAATTTCATCTCCTACCTAACCAATCAACAAATCCTGGCTCACTGGCTTTTGCCACTAACCAAGTTGTTTAAAAAACTCTGATTCTCCTTTGGGAGGCTGAGGCAGGCAGATCACGAGGTCAAGAGTTCAAGACCAGTCTGGCCAACATGGTGAAACCCTGTCTCTACTAATACAAAAATCAGCTGGGCATGCTGGTGGGCACCTGTAATTCCAGTTACTTGGGAGGCTAAGGCAGGAGAATCACTTGAAAACCAGAAGATAGAGGTTGCAGTGAGCGGAGAATGCACCACTGCACTCTAGCCTGGGCAAAAGAGTGAAACTCCATCTCAAAAAAAAAAAAAAAAAAAAAAAAAGATCTCTGATCCTCGACTAATTTGAGTAATAATAAAACTCTGGTCTTCCGCACAGCCAGCTCTGTGTGAATTATTCTTTCTTTATTGCAATCCTCCTGTCCAGATAAATCAGCTCTGCCTAAACAGTGGGGAAGGTGAACCCACTTGGTAGTTACAGTCTCAACCTCCTAGGCTCAAGTAATCTGTCTGCTTCAGCCTCCCAAAGTGCTAGGATTATAGGCATGAGCCACTGTGCCCAGCCAGGAAAATTGAAAGTAATAAATGTTTATGTTAGAAAAGAGAAAAAAGTCTCAGGTCAATAATCTAGGTTCTCATCTCAGGAACCTAGAAGAAATAAAGCAAAATAAACCCAACGCAAGCAGAAGGAAAAATAATAATAAAGATACGAACGAAATCAGTGATATTGAAAACAGAAAAATAGTAGATAAAATCAAGGGGGAAATCTCGTTCTTTGAAAAGATGAATGAAATTGATAACCCTCTACTTAGGCTAACCAAGAAAAAAGAGAACACAAATTTCCAGTATCAGAAATGAAATGGAGAATATCACTACAGACCCTGAAGACATCAAAAGGATAATATAACAATACTGCAAACCATCCTAAACACATAAATTTGACAACTTAGATGATACAGACTAATTCCCAGAAAGTATAAACTACCATAACTCACCCAATATTAAATAGTCCTATAATTATTAAGCAAATTAAATTAATAATTTTAAAACTCTCAATTTAAAAACCTGATGGTTTCACTGAGGAATTCTACCAAATGTTTAAAGAAGAATTAACATCAATTCCAAACAATCTCTTCCATACTATAGGAGGAAACACTCCCCATTTCATTTTATGAAGCCTATATAACTCTGACATTCTAAACTTTATATGGATAAACAAAGGAACAAGTATAGTTAAAACAATTTTTAAAAAGAGAATAAAATGGGCCGGGCATGGTGGCTCATGCCTGTAATCTCAGCACTTTGGGAGGTCGAGGCAGGTGGATTACTTGAGGTCAGGAGTTTGAGACCAGCCTAGCTAATATGGTGAAACCCTGTCTCTACCAAAAATATAAAAATTAGCTGGGCTTGGTGGTGGGTGCCTTTAATCCCAGCTACTTGGGAGGCTGAAGCAGGAGAATTGCTTGAACCCGGGAGGCGGATGTTGCAGTGAGCTGAGATTGTGCCACTGCATTCCACCCTAGGTGACAAGAGTGAAACTCCAACTCAAAAAAAAAAAAAAAAAAAAAGAAAAAAGAATAAAATTGGAAGAATAACTACCTGATTTGAAAGCCTATTATAGAACTACAGTAATTAAAACTGTGTGGTACTCTGGAGAAATAGACAAATAGATTAATGGAACAGACTAGATAACCAAGAAATGGAGCTACATACATATGCACAGTTGATTTTTTACACAGATGCAGAGGTAATTCAATGGAGAAAGGGTAACCTTTTCAACAAGTATGACTGGAGCAACTGGACATCCATAGCAAAAAGTAAACCCCACCTAAACCTCACACTTTATGAAAAATTAAGAATCACAAATGTAAATGTAAAACTCAAAATTATTAAACTTTTAGGGAAAACAAACAGATAAAAACTTCAGTATTTAATGATTAGGCAAGAAGTTTTTAGACATGATACCAAAAGCACAATTCAAAAAAGGAAAAATTGATAAACTGGACTTTATTAAAATAAGAAACTTTTACTCTGTGAAAGATACAGTTAAGAGAAAACAAAATATATATATATGCTACAGAATGAAAGAAGAGATTTGCAAACCATATATCCAACAAAAGGCTAGTGTCTAGAATACAAAAAGTACTCTCAAGGTTCAACAGTGAAAAAACAAACAATCCAACTAGGAAGTAGACAAAGGACAGGAAGATACATGTCACCAAAGAAAACAAACAAGTAGCAAATAAGCACAAGAAAATATTGTCAACATTACTAGTCATTAGAAAATGCAAATTAAAATCACAGTGAGATACTACTACAATGCCTATAAAATGGCTAAAATTTTAAAATGCTGGCAAGGACACAGAGAAACGGGTTCATTTATATGCTGCTGATAGAAATGTAAGATGATACAGCCATTCTGAAAAATAGTTTGGTAGTTTCTTTTAAGAAGCTAAATGTGCAACTACTATGTAACCCAGCAATTGTTCCTCTGGGCATTTATTCCAGCAAAATAAAAACTTACATTCACACAAAAATTGAATGTCCCTAGTAGCTGTATTTGTAAGAGTCAAAAACTGTAAACAATCTAATTATTCTTCAGTGGGTGAATGGTTAAACTATGGTACATCCATACTATTCAACATTATCCAGTAATCAAGAGATAAAAAGAAACAAACTTTTGAGACAGATCACAACTGGGATGAATTTCTTTTTCTTTCTTTCTTTTTTATCTTTTTTTTTCTTTTTTCTGTTTTTTTTTTGGGGGGGGTAGGTGGGGGAGGGGGCTCCTCATCATTGAACTTGAACAGCTGAGATGAATTTCCAGAGAGTTAGATTGAGTGAAAAAAAAATCAGTCTCAAAAGTTCATATTTCAAAATCTCATATTTCATTTATGTAACATTCTTGGATGTGGCTATAAAAGGACAACATGAGAGATCATTATGGTGATTGAACTATTCTGCATCTTGACTATATCAATGTCAACATCTGGTTGTGATATTCTACTACAGTTTTGTAGATTTTTATTAGTGGAAATTAGGTAAAGGATACCTTGGATCTCTTTGAATTGTTACTTGTAAGTCCATGTGAATGTATGATTATCTCAAAATAAAAAATAAATATACCAACATTTATTTGGTTCCTATATACCAGAAACAACCAATTATATCATTGTTTTATTTTCTATTTATTTGAATGTTGCATATTGGGAATCTTTGTACAGAGCTATAATTGTGGCCTATTTCTTCTGACATATCTTTTGCCCATTTTTCCACTTAGTTGCCTTTTTCTGAATGATATGTAAGAACTCTTTATATATATGAACTATACTGCACTGAATATGTTATTTGTATGACTCTAAGAGGACAGCTGATTTTCAAATTCTATTCATTAAAACTTTAAAAACTTAGCAGCTGAATTTGGTTTGGTTATCCTAGACACAGCTGTGTGAGCTACTGGCATGCCATGACCCCCAGTGTGGTGCATTGACTACCTCACCTTTGTTTGATCATTCACTTGCCATAAAAAGGCAAGTAACTGAGCCCAGATCTGAACTTCAATCTGTCTGATACCAACTCCATGATTTTTTTTTTTACTGTACCACTTTTTTTTTCATTTTCAGTACCACTTATGCTTATGTATATGTAGGTGATTTGTATAAGGTCAACGTTGTTCTTAAAATAATACTTATCATAGCTAATGTATTGACCATTCCAGATAAATATGCTACATATATTATCACATATATTCTTCCATTTAGTCCTCACCAAAACTTTAAGGAGAGGTTATTATTTGTAAATGAGAATATAGAAGCTTAGATAAGTTAAGTCAAGGAAGTTAATAAATGGCAGAATCAGCTCAAATCCAGCTGCCGCGGCACCAAAGTTTATAAAAATATTTGGTTTTGAAATCACCTTTGCAAGCTTTTGACAGCAAGAGAATCTGACATAGTTGACCCCACCTTACTTTTAACCTCATAGCTGTCCTTGGTCATTCCTGGGCATAGACCAAGCTAACTTTGGCAGAAACTTAGTTTATAGTTTAACCTTAAAGCAAGAATGATAATAGCTCTTTCTAAAACTAAACTGCCTTTGTAAAACTAATGAAAGTCAATAAGGTTAGGATTATGAAAGGAGTCTGAATTCTGCTAAGATGTAGTTAAACAGTAACCAGCCACTGTTCCAGAGCTCACAAGATTTGTAACTTTTCCAGTTGCTCCTATAGATAACATCACTGTTGTAGAACATAAGACTGGTCTTTTGAAATCATGACTCATGACTCATGACTCAACCAGTCCTGTGTCCTCCCACCAAGAGGTGGGCTCAGTACACACAGGAACCATTTTCCACACCCCCAATAATGGCATCCCCAACCAAGCAGCATTCCCCATTCCCTAGTCCCCTATGTTGACAAAAAGAGCCAAACTCTGTGAAATATTTGAAGAGATTTATTCTGAGTCAAATATGAGTGACCATGGCCTGTGACACAGCCCCAGGAGATTCTGAGAACATGTGCCGAAGGTGGTTGGGCTACAGCTTAGTTTTATACACTATAGGGAGACATAAGACATCAGTCAATACATGTAAGATGTACATTGGTTCAGTCCAGAAAGGAGACAACTTGAAGTGGGGGCTTCCAGGTCATAGGTGGAGTCAGAGATTTTCTGACTGGCATTGGTTGAAAGAGTTTACCTAAAGACCTGGAGTCACTAGAAGGGAGTGTCTGGGTTAGGATGAGCGGTTGTGGAGACCAAAGTTATCATGCAGATGAAAACTTCTGATACCAGGCTTTCTAGAAAATATACTGTAAATGCTTCTTGTTTTAAAAAGGTGTCAGACTCAGTTAATTCTCTCCTGGGTCAGGAAGAAGACCTGGAAAGGGAAGAAGATTCTCTACAGAGTGTAGATTTTCCCCACAAGTGACAGCTTTGCAGGGACATTTCAAAGTCTGTCAAAGTCTGCTGTCATGTTGGTATATTCTTGCTACAAAGAGTCTGCTTGACCAGTCTTTTTTTAAAATTTATTTTTTATTTTTTATTATAAAAAAATTAAGGAAAATGTGAAAGATAACTGATTTTTTTTTTTAATTCAGACACATTCTTACTCTGTCTTTCAGGCTGGAGTGTTGTGGCACGATCAGGGGTCTTACTGCAGCTTTGACCTCCTGAGCTTAAGTAATCCATCTGCCTCAGCTTCCCAAGTGGCTGGGACCACAGGTGTAAGCCACCACAGCTGGCTAATTTTTTATTTTTTGTAGAGACAAGTTCTCACTGTGTTGCTCAGATTGGTCTCAAACTCCTGGGCTCAAGCTATCCTCCTGCCTTGGCCTCCCAAGGTGCTGGGATTACAGGCGTGAGCTACTGTGCCTGGCCCTTTATCAGTCTTAAGGGATCTGTTTTAATGTTAATGCTGGTCAGCTGTGCTTGAATTCCAAAGGAAGGAGGGAATAATGAGTCATGTCCAACCACCCACGACCATCATGGCCTGCACTAGTGTTTCAGGTTTACTTTTCAATGTCCTTGGTTGAGAGGAAGGGTCAGTCCAGTTGCTTGGGGGGTTAGAATTGTATTTTTCATTTACATCTACCCACCAAACTGTCTTTGAAAAACCTTAACCCCCAAGCCATCAGGGAGATGGATTTGAGTAATAACTCCATCTCCAGTGTGGCTGGCCTCAGGTCAATTAAACTCTCTTTACTGTAAGATCATGGTCTCAGTGAACTGGTTTTGTTTGTGCAGTGGGCAGGAAGAGCCCATTGGGCAATTACAGTTTTAGGGGAATTTAGGGGACTTGCGGTAGATGAGAACCCTTACCCTAGCCAACCCTATTATAGCTGTAGTATCCTAATACTTTTACCAAAACCCTATGCCCCATTTCTGGTGTGAAACAGGCCTTCTCTCCAGCCACTGACAAATGCCAGAAAGAAAATTCGAAGAAGGGAGAGGAAAATTATAAAATCCTTTACATTATTTCTTGTAATAGTGGGACAGATCTAGAAATCTCTGAGGTCACATGTGCTGATACATCTCCAGGTATGAGTCAGAGAGTTCTTTGAGAACACCAAAATAGTTTTATTTCGAGATAAACATCAGCACAGAAATAAAAATGACTGACCTATGGAGCACAAAAAGGTTAGTTCACATACTTTTTCTAAGGTGAGGAAAAAGGGGTGAGCAGGGGATTTTTAAACTGTACTAAATTTTAATTTTTTTCTAAGTAATATGTGCAAAAAATTAAACAGTACTGTAAGTTTTATAACAAAATATAGCTGTTTCTTATCCCAATTCCCACACTAGTTCCACACTCCGGAAAAGATGACCAATAGCACTTTTTGCTCTTTTATTCCTTTTGGGATTTACCATCAAAATTTCTAAATAGTATGCTTATCGTGTCATTTTCAGCTCAGAACTTTTATTTTCTATTGATTACCTATTGAGATGGTTGAGGATTTAGTTCTCTTACCCTTCCCCACTTCTTCAACCTTTCAGAATGATTATAACTCGAAAAGTACTGTTTCCTTTCTTAAGCTACTTTTTGTTTTCCCTTTATTATCTCACTTTAAATTATTTGCTTAGTCTTCTTCGTGTCTACAATTATTTTTTCCAAATGTTTCTGCAGGTCTGCAGTTTTTCTAAATGCCTAGTGTGCTTTTGGTTTCTTGGGCCCTCCTCCTGTACCTTGAATCAGCCCCTCCTGGCCCTCATTTCTTCCACCCTAATCTGCTCTTTAAGTAATAGTTATTATCCTTATTTTTCCTTTTCTTTACTCTCCTGGGCTGAAACTCTCCTGTTCCTTAAACCCCA
Source organism: Sapajus apella (assembly GCF_009761245.1). Classification (NCBI taxonomy): domain Eukaryota; kingdom Metazoa; phylum Chordata; class Mammalia; order Primates; family Cebidae; genus Sapajus; species Sapajus apella. The sequence continues at coordinate 58,472,616 of NW_022436944.1, read as the reverse complement.
TATCTTCTGCTTATTTGGTTTCTTTTCTGTTTCTCTGAAGCAGACCCTGCAGTAACTTCCTACAAAAGGACACTTGGGAGGTAATTTCATTTAGTTCTTACATGTCTGAAAAACCTTCATTCTACCCTTGCACTTGGCTGATAATTCTCTGGGCAACTTCTAGGTTCTCTAGAATTGTAAAGACATTTCTCCAGTGCTTTCAAGTGTTTACTGGCATTTTGCTGTTGAGATGTCTGATGCATTAGAATTCTTTACCTTTTTAAGGTGACATTCTCTCTCTCTCTCTCTCTCTCTCTCTCTGTCTTCCCTTGCCTCACCCCCCTGATTCCAATGCACCCTCCAGGATCTTTCCTTTATCTCTAGTGCTCTGAAATGTCATAATATTGTGCCTTAATGTGATTCTTCTTTTATTCATTTGGCATTTTCAAGCTCGTGGTTCATGCCCTTTGGTTCTGACAAATCTTTCTGCTAATATATTAGGTTGACATATATGAAAGTGCTGACATTTAACCTTTTTTTAACCTATAAAAATGGCAACTTGATATTTTTCAGGCCAATATCATTGATAATTTTCTTTTTCTTTCTTTCTTTTTTTTTTTTTTTTTTTTTTTCTGAGGCAGAGTTTTGCTGTTGTTGCCCAGGCTGGAATGCAGTGGCATGATCTCAGCCTCCCCAATAGCTGGGACTACAGGTGCCCGCCACCATGCCTGGCTAATTTTTTGTATTTTTAGTAGAGATGGGGTTTCACCATGTTGTCCAGGCTGATTTCGAATTCCAGACCTCAAGTGATCCACCCGCCTCAGCCTCCCAAAGTGCTGGGATTACAGCAGGCTTAAGCCACCACATCTGCCCCCTGATAATTTTCTTCTTTTGTTTTCTCTTTTTTTCTTCCTGGAACTCTGACTTGTGAGATATTGAACCTCCTGGGTTGATAATAGTGCTGGCAGAGTCTTAGATCTTCCAGTGAGAGCAAAAACTACTGAAGCCTTTCTGCAAGCAATTTGTGCTTTTTGTTGTTGTTGTTGGTTCCCACCCCTCCCCGCCCTTTTTTTCAGACAAAGTCTTACTCTGTTACCCAGGCTGGAGTGCAGTGGTGTGATCTGGGCTCACTGCAACCTCTGCCTCCCAGGTTCAGGAGATTCTCCTGCTTCAGCCTCCCGAGTAGCTGGGATTATGGGTGCCCACCATCACACTTGGCCAAATTTTATAAATTGGTATAAAAATACAAATTTTCATATTTTTAATAGGGATGGGGTTTCACCATGTTGGCGAGGCTGGTCTTGAACTCCTGACCTCAGGTGATCTGCCCACCTCAGCCTCCCAAAATGCTGGGATTATAGGAGTGAGCCACCTCACCTGGCCTCTGAAAGCAATTTGATAGGGAGTATCAAAAATCTTAGAAACACATATTTACTTTGATTCATTAAATTATTTTAAAGTCAAGAATCTCAAGAAATTGTTGAAACATATTCAAAAATATATAGTTAAATGTATTTTTACAACATTATTTACAATGCAAAAAAATAAAATCAACCCAAATTCCAAAGTAAGGAAACAGTTAAATAAATTTAGAGACTCCTGTATGATGTATGAGAATGTATGAGATAACATGTGTGATAAAATTTTCAATGACATAAACAAACTCATAATGCAAAGTTAAGTTTTAAAATATCCTTAGCTATTTTTTAGAAGTCTAAATACAATATGTTATAAACTTTGATTTAAAAATAGAAATTTGTTTACGTTATTTTTAGATTCTGGATATTAGCCCTTTGTCAGATGGTTAGATTCCAAAAATTTTCTCCCATTCTGTAGGTTGTCTGCTCACTCTGATGATAGTTTCTTTGGCTGTGCAGAAGCTCTTTAGTTTAATTACATCTCATTTGTCAATTTTGGCTTTGTACCTTTTCTTTGATGTTTTAGTCTTGAAGCCTTTGCCCACGCCTATGTCCTGAATAGTATTGCCTAGGTTTTCTTCTAAGGTTTTCATGGTTTTAGGTCTTATGTTTACGTCTTTAATCCACCTTGAGTTAATTTTTGTATAAGGTGTAAGGAAGGGGTCCAGTTTCAATTTTCTGCCTATGGCTAGCCAGTTTCAATTTTCCCTATTTAATAAATAGTGTTTCCCAACACTATTAAATAGGGAATCCTTTCCCCATTGCTTATTTTTGTCAGGTTTGTCAAAGATCAGATGGTTCTAGATGTGTGGTGTTATTTCTAAGCCCTCTGTCCTGTTCTGTTTGTTTATACATCTGTTTTGGTACCAGTACCATGCTGTTGTGGTTACTGTAGCCTTGTAATAAAGTTTGAAGTCAGGTAGCATGATGCCTCCAGCTTTTTTCCTTTTTCCTCAGGATTGTCTCAGCTAATATGGGCTTTTTTTTGTTCCATATGAAATTTAAAGTAGTTTTTTCTAATTCTGTGAAGAAAGTCAATGGTAGCTTGATGGGAATAGCATTGAATCTATAAATTACTTTGGGCAGTATGGTCATTTTCACTATATTGATTCTTCCTATCCATGAGCATGGAAATTTTTTTTATTTGTTATGTGTCCTCCCTTATTTCCTTGAGCAGTGGTTTGTAGTTATCATTGAAGAGGTCCTTCACATACCTTGTTAGTTGTATTCCTAAGTATTTTATTCTCTTTGTAGCAATTGTGAATGGGAGTTCACTCATGATTTGGCTCTCTTGTTTGTCTGCTATTGATGTATAGAAATGCTTGTGATTTTTGCACACTGATTTTGTATCCTGGGACTTTGCTGAAGTAGCTTATCAGCTTAAGGAGATTTTGTACTGAGATGTTGGAGTTTTCTAAATATACAATCATGTCATCTGCAAACAGAAACAATTTGACTTCCTCTCTTTCTATTTGAATACCTTTTATTTCTTTTTCTTGCCTGATTGCCCTGGCCAGAACTTCTAATACTACATTGAAAAGGAGCGGTGAGAGAGGGCATCCTTTTCTTATGCTGGTTTTCAAAAGGAATGCTTCCAGCTCTTGCCCATTCAGTATGATATTGTCCATGGGTTTGTCATAAATAGCTCTTATTATTTTGAGATACGTTCCATCAATACCTAGTTTATTGAGAATGTTTAGCATAAGGCGGTGTTGAATTTTATTGAAGATTTTTCCTGCATCTATTGAGATAATCGTGGTTTTTGTCATTGGTTCTATTTATGTGATGGATTACGTTTATTGATTTGCATATGTTGAACCAGCCTTGCATCCAATGGATGAAGCTGACTTGATCGTGATGGATAAGCTTTTTGATGTGCTGCTGGATTCAGTTTGCCAGTATTTTATTCAGGATTTTTGCATCAATGTTCATCAGGGGTATTGGGCTGAAGTGTTCTTTTTGTGTTGTGTCTCTGCCAGGTTTTAGTATCAGGATGATGCCGACCTCATAAAATGAGTTAGGGAGGATTCCCTCTTTCTCTATTGTTTGGAGTAGTTTCAGAAGGAATGATACCAGCTCCTCTTTGTACCTCTGGTAGAATTTGGGTATGAATCCTGGGCTTTTTTGGTTGGTAGGCTATTAATTACTGCCTCAATTTCAGAACTTGTTATTGATATATTCAGGGATTTGACTTCTTCCTGGTTTAATCTTGATAGGGTGTATGTGTCCAGGAATTTATCCATTTCTTCTAGATTTTCTAGTTTATTTGTGTAGAGGTGTTTATAGTATTCTCTGATGGTAGTGTGTACTTCTGTGGGATCATTGGTGATATCCCCTTTATTATTTTTTATTGTGTCTATTTGATTCTTCTCTCTTTTCTTTTTCATTAATCTGGCTAGCAGTCTATTTTGTTGATCTTTTCAAAAAAACCTACTCCTGGATTCATTGATTTTTTGAAGGGTTTTTCATGTCTCTATCTGCTTCAGTTCTGCTCTGATTTTAGTTATTTCTTGTCTTCTGCTAGAATTTGCTTGTTCTTGTTCCTCTACTTCTTTTAATTGTGACATTAGGGTATTGATTTCAGGCCTTTCCTCCTTTACCTTGTGGGCATTTAGTGCTATGAAATTCCCTCTACACACTGCTTTAAATGTGTCCCAGAGATTCTGATATGTTGTGTCTTCATTCTCATTGGTTTCAAAGAACATCTTTTTTTTTTGCCTTCATTTCATTATTTATCCAGTAGTCATTCAGGAGCAAGTTGTTCAGGTTCCATGTAGTTGTGTGGTTTTGAGTGAGCTTCTTAATTTGATTGCACTGTGGTCTGAGAGACTGATTGTTATCATTTCCATTCTTTTGCATTTGCTGGGGAGTGTTTTACTTCCAATTATGTGGTCAATTTTAGAATAAGTGTGATGTGATACTGAGAAAAATGTATATTTTGTTGATTTGGAGTGGAGAGTTCTGTAGATGTCTGTTAGGTCCAATTGGTCCAGAGCTGAGTTCAAGTCCTGAATACCCTTGCTTATTTTCTGTCTTAGTAATCTGTCTAATATTGACAGTGGGGTGTTAAAGTATCCCACTATTATTGTGTGGGAGTCTAAGTCTCTTTGTATGTCTCTAAAAACTTGCTTTATGAATCTGGGTGCTCCCGTATTGGGTTCATATATATTTATGATAGCTAGCTTTTCTTGTTGTATCGACCCTTTTACCATTATGTAATGCCCTTCTTTGTCTCTTTGTTGGTTTAAAGTCTGTTTTATCAGAGACTAAGATTGCAACCCCACTTTTTTCTGCTTTCCATTTGCTTGGTAAATCTTCTTCCATCCCTTTATTTTGGGCCTATGTGTGATGGGTCTCCTGAATACAGCACACCACTGGGTCATGAGTCTTTATCCAATTTATCAGTCTATGTCTTTTAATTGGGGGCATTTAGCCTGTTTACATTTAAGGTTAATATTGTTATGTGTAAATTTGATCCTGTCATTATGATGCTAGCTGGTTATTTTGCCCATTAGTTGATGCAGTTTCTTCATAGGTCTTTACAATTTGTTATGTGTTTACAGTGGCTGATACCAGTTTTTCCTTTCCATATTTAGTTCTTTCTACAGGAGCTCTTGTAAGGCAGGCCTGGTGGTGACAAAATCTTTAAACATTTGCTTGTATAAAGGATTTTATTTCTCCTTCATTTATAAATCTTTGGCTGGATATGAAATTCTGGATTGAAAATTCTTTAAGAATGTTGAATATTGGCCTCCACTCTCTTCTGGCTTATAGGGTTTCTGCAGAGAGATCCACTGTTAGTCTGATGGAATTCCCTTTGTGGATAACCCGAACCTTTCTCTCAAGCTGCCTTTAACATTTTTTCCTTCATTTCAATCTTGGTGAATCTGACGATTATGTGTCTTGGAGTTGCTCTTCTTGAGGATTATCTTTGTGGAGTTCTCTGTATTTCCTGAATTTGGATGTTGGCCTGACTTGCTAGGTTGGGGAAATTCTCCTAGATAATATCCTGAAGAGTGTTTTCCAACTTGGTTCAATTCTCCCTGTCACTTTCAGGTACACCAATCAAACATAGGTTTGTTCTTTGTACATAGCCTCATATTTCTTGGGGGCTTTGTTTGTTCCTTTTCATACTTTTTTCTCTAATCTTGTCTTCACACTTTATTTCATTAAGTTGATCTTCAGTCTCTGACATCCTTTCTTCCACTTGATTGATTTGGCTATTGATACTTGTGTATGCTTCATGAAGTTCTCGTGCTGTGTTTTTCAGCTCCATCAGGTCATTTAAACTGGTTATTCTCTAAACTGGTTATACTAGTTAGCAATTCGTCTAACCTTTTTTTAGCTTCCTTGCATTGGGTTTTTAGCTTCCTTGCATTGGGTTAAAACATGTTTCTTTAGCTTGGAGGAGTTTGTTATTACCTACCTTCTGAAGCCAACTTCTGTCAATTCATCAAACTCATTCTCTCCAGTTTTGTTTCCTTGCTGGCAAGGAGTTGTCATCCTTTGGAGAAGAAGCATTCTGGTTTTTGGAATTTTCAGCCTTTTTCCTCTGCTTTTTCCTCATCTTCGTGGATTCATTTACCTTTGGTCTTTGATATTGGTGACCTTTGGATGGGGTTTCTGTGTGGACGTCCTTTCTGTTGATGTTGATGCTATTTCTTTCTGTTTGTTAGTTTTCCTTCTAACTGTCAGGCCTCTCTGCTGCAGGTTCGCTGGAGTTGGCTGGAGGTCCACTGCAGACGTAGTTTGGCTGGGTATCACCAGTGGAGGCTACAGAACACCAAGGATTGCTGCCTGTTCCTTCCTCTGGAAGCTTCATCTCAGAGGGCTACCAGCAGATGCTAGCCAGAGCATTCCTGTATGAGGTGTCTGTCGATCCTTACTGGGAGGTGTCTCCCAGTCAGGAGACATGGTTGTCAGGGACCCACTTGAGGAAGCAGTCTGAACCTTAGCAAAGCTCGAGCACTGTGCTGAGAGGTCTGCTGCTCTCTTCAGAGCCAGCAGGCAGGAACGTTTAAGTCTGCTGAAGCTGCACCCACGGCCGCCCCTCTCACCCTCTATGCTCTGTCCCACAGAAATAGGAGTTTTATCTATAAGCCCCTGACTGGGACTGCTGCATATCTTTCATAGTTTCCTTGACCAGAGAGGAGGAATCTAGAGAGGCAGTCTGGCTACAGTGGCTTTGCCAAACTGTGGTGGGCTCTGCCCAGTCCAAACTTCCAGGCGGCTTTGTTTACACTGTGAGGGGAAAACCACCTACTCAAGCCACAGTAATTGTGAATGCCCCTCCCCCAACAAAGCTCCAGCATCCGAGGCCGTCTTCGGACTGCTGTGCTGGCAGCAAGAATTTCAAACCAGTAGATCTTAGCTTGCTGGACTCCATGGGGGATGAGATTAGCTGAGCTAGACCACTTGGCTTCCTGGCTTCAGCCTCCTTTCCAGGGGAGTGAATGGTTCTGTCTCACTGGCATTCCAGGTGCCACTGAGGTATGAAAACACCTCCTATGGCTGTCTCAGTGTCTGCCCAAACATCCACCCAGTTTTGTGCTTGAAACCCAGGGCCCTGGTGGTATAGGCATCGAAGGGAATCTCCTGGTCTGCAGGTTGTGAAGACCATGGGAGAAGCATGGTATCCGTGCTGGAGTGCACCATTCCTCAGGGCACATTCCTTATCGCTTTCCTTGGCTAGGGGAGAAGTTCCCCCACCCCTTGCACTTCTTGGGTGAGGGAATTCCCCACCCAGCTTCAGCTCACTGTCCGTGGGCTGCACCCATTGTCTAACTAGTCCCAATGAGATGAGCTAGGTACCTCAGTTGGAAATGCAGAAATCACCCACCATCTTCGTTGCTCTCACTGGGAGCTGCAGACCAGAGCTGTTCCTATTCAGCCATCTTGCCAGCCACTTCCTTCCTACTTTTTTGATGTAAGTGTTTATTGCTGTAAACTTTCCTCTTAGCACTGCATTGGCTGTATCTCATAGGTTTTGGTATGTTGCATTTTGATTTTTATTTGCTTCTTGAAATTTTTAAAATTTCCTCCTTAATTTCTTTCTTGACTCAATGGTAATTCAAGATTATGTTCTTTAATTTCCGTATATTTGTGCAGTTTCCAAAGTTCCTCTTGTTGTTGATTTCCAGTTTTATTCTATTGTGATCTGAGAAGATACTTGATGTGGTTTCAAGTTTTTAAAACTTTTTGAGTTATTTGTGCATGTGCACACATGTTTGTGTGTATGTGTGTGTGTACTAACATATGGCTGATCCAGGATAATGTTCCATGTACTGTTAAGGAGACATATTCTGTAGCTCTTGGGTGAAATGTTCTGCAAACATCTGTTAGTTCTCTTTAGTCTAAAGTGTAGTTTAAATACAACATTTATTTGTCAATTTTCTATGTAGGCAATCTGTCTAATGCTGAGAGTGGGATGTTGAATTTTCCCAACTATTATTGCATTAAAGTCTGTACACTTTAGTTACCCCTTTAGATCTAATATTTACATTATATATCTGGGTTCTCCAGAGTTGGGTGCACATATGTTTAGAATTATTATACCCTCTTGCTAAATTAATCTCTTTATCATTATATAGTAATTTTCTTTGTCTCTTTTTCCTGTTTTTGACTTAAAGTCTGTTTTATCTGTTAAAAGTATAGCTATTCTTGCTTGCTTTCAGCTTCTGTTCACATGGAATATCTTTTTTCCTCCCTTTATGAGTTCCTCCCATACATGTCTTTACTGATGAGATAGTTTCTTTTAGGCAGCATACAATTTGATCATGTTTTTTATCCATTCAACCAATCTATATCTTTTTAATACATGTATATATTTGTAGAGAAGGATTTTGCTATGTTCCCAGGCTGGTCTTGAACTCTTGGCGTGAAGTGATGCTCCCATCTTAGCCTCCCAAAGTGCTGAGATTACAATTGTGAGCCACACCTGGTCAAGTCTGTATCTTTTAATTAGAAAGCTTAATCCATTTACATTCAAGGTTTATTATTATTGATATGTGAAAGCTTTTTTCTGTCATTTTATTAATCGATTTCTGGTTGTTTTGTACATTCTTCATTCCTATATTTCTCTCTGTTTATCACTGTAGTTTGCTGGTTTTCTGTAGTGGTAACATTTGCATTTTCTCTTCCTTACTTGCTTGTTTTCTCTAGCAGTGTTTTATACTTTCAGGGGTTTTCATCATGGTAGATACCATCTTTTCTCTTCCAGGTGTAGGATTCTGTTAAGGATTTCGTCTATTGGACCAATCTAGTGGTGATAAATTTCCTCAACTTTTGCTTGTCTGGGACTTTAATTCTCATTCATTTACAAAGGATAACTTTACTGACTATAATATCCTTGGCTTTATTATTATTTTTTTCTTTTAGCTCTTTGTATCATCCCATTCTCTCCTGCCCTGTAACGTTTCTGCTGAGAAATCCACATTTAGTCCCTAATAAGTGACTAGACACTTTCTCTTGTGTCAGTTTTCAGAATTCTCTTTTTGTCTTTGACTTTTGACACTTTGATTACAATGTGCTCTGGAGAAGACCTTTCTGAATTGTTTCTATTTGGGAAACTGTATCTGGATGTTTGAATGTTTCTATTTGGGAAATTGTATCTGGGTGTCTAAATCTCTTGCGAGGTTTGAGTAGTTTTCAGCTATTAATTAGTTAAATAAGTTTTCTACCCCTTTCGTTTTCTCTTTGCTTTCTGGGACATCAAAATTTTTAATATTTGGTTGCTTTATAGTGTCCCATATGTCATGTAGGTTTTGTTCATTCTTTTTGATTTTAATCTGACTGGGTTATTTCAAAAAAACCTCTCTTTAAGTTCTGAAAGTCTTTTTCTTTAAATTTATTCAAATTTTATATATTTGTTTGTTTTTAGACAGTAGTCTTACTCTGTCACCCAGGTTGGAGTGCAATGGTGCAATCTCAGCTCACTGCAACCTCTGCCTCCAGGCTCAAGCAATCCTCCTGCCTCAGCCTACCAAGTAGCTTGGACTACAGTCATCCACCACCATGCTTGGCTAGTTTTTATATTTTTTTGTAGAGACAAGGTTTCTCCATGTTTCCCAGGCTGGTCTTGAAGTCCTGGGCTCAAGCAATCTGTCCACCTTGGGCTCCCAAAGTGCTGGGATTACAGGCATAAGCCATTGTGTCTGGCCAAAAATTTTTTATTTTTAATTTTTGTGGGAACATAGTAGGCATATCTATTTATGGGATTACATGATATATTTTGGTGCAGACTTGCAATGCATAATAATAACATCACGGAAAATAGGGTATCCATCTCCACGAGCATTCATCCTTTGTGTTACAAACAATCCAATTATGCTCTTTTAGTTATTTTTAAATGTACAATTAATTTTGACTATAATCACTCTGTTGTGCTATCAATTAGCAGATATTCATTCATTCTGTTTTTTTATGCATACCCATTAAACATCCCCACCTCCTTCCACCCCCAAAACCCTTCCCAGCCACTGGTAACCATCCTCCTACTCTTCATCTCCATGAATTCAATTGTCTTGATTTTTAGATTACACAAGTGAGAATAGGTGATGTTTGTCTTTCTGTGCCTGGCTTATTTCACTTAACATAATGACCTCCAGTTCCATCCATGTTTCTGTAAATGATAGGATCTCATTCTTTTTATGGCTGAATAGTACTCCATTGTGTATATGTATCACATTCACCTGTTGATGAAGACTTAGGTTGCTTCCAAATCTTGGCTATTGCGAACAGTGCCACAATATGGAAATGCAGATATCTCTTCTATATACTGATTTTCTTTCTTTTGGGTATGTGCCCAGCAGTGGGATTACTGGATTATTTGGTAGCTCTATTTTCAGTTGTTTGAGGACTCTCCCAACTGTTCTCCATAGTGGTTATACTCATTTACATTCCCACCAAGAGTGTACAAGGGTTTCCTTTTCCTCACATCCTCTTCAGCACTTATTGTTACCTGTCTTTTGGATAAAAGCCATTTCAACTGCAGTAAGATGATATCTCATTGTAGTTTTGATTTGTATTTCTCTGATAATCAGTGATGTTGAGTGCCTTTTCAGATATCTACCATTTGTATGTCTTATTTTGAGAAATGTGTATTCAAATCTTTTGCCCATTTTAAATTGGATTATCAATTTTTTCTTATAATTTGAGTTTCTTATACATTTTTCTTATTAATCCCTTGTCAGATGGGTACTCTGCAAGTATTTTCTCCCATTTTGTAGGTTGTGTCTTCACTTTGTTGATTGTTTCCTTTGCTGAGCAAAAGCTTTTTAACTTGATGTGGTTTATTGATCATTGCCCATTTTTACTTTGGTTGTCTATGCTTATGGAGTGGTATTACTCAAAAACTTTTTGCCCAGACCAATGTCCTGGAGAGTTTCTCCAATCTTTTCTTTTCTTTTCTTTTTCCTCCCTCCCTCCCTCCCTCCATCTCTCCTTCCTTCCTTCCTTCCTTCCTTCCTTTCTTTCTCTTTCTTTCTCCTTCCTTCCTTTCTTTCTCTCTCTCTTTCTTTCATTCTTTCTTTCTCTTTCCTTCCTTCCTCCCTCCCTTCCTTCCTTCCTTCCTTCTTTCCTTCCTTCCTTCATTCCCTCCTTCCTTCCTTCTTTCCTTCCTTCCTTCCTTCCCTCCTTCCTTTTCTTTCTTTCGTTTCCTTTCTTCCTTTCTTTTGAATTTGCTCTTGTTGCCCAGACTGGAGTGCAGTGGTGCAATCTCAGCTCACCACAACTTCCGCCTCCGGGGTTCAAGCAATTCTCCTGCTTCGGCCTCCCAAGTAGCTGAGATTACAGGCATGTGCCACCATGTCCAGCTAATTTTGTATTTTTAGTAGAGATGGGGTTTCTCCATGTTGGTCAGGCTGGTCTCAAACTCCCAACCTCAGGTGATCTGCCCAGCTCAGCCTCCCAAAGTTCTGGATTACAGGCATGAGCCAACATGCCTGACCCAATGTTTTCTTATAGTAGTTTCATAGTTTGAGGTATTAGACTTAGTCTTTAATCCATTTTGATTTGATTTTTGTATATGGTGAGAGATAGGGGTCTAGTTTTATTCTTCTGCACATGTTTATCCAGTTTTCCCAGTACCATTTATTGAAGAGACTGTCTTTTCCCCAGTGTCTTTTCTTGGCACCTTTGTCAAAAATAAGTTCACTGTAGGTGTGTGGATTTGTTTCTGGGTTCTCTATTCTGTTCTATTGGTCTACATGTCTGTGTTTATTCCACTACTATGCTGTTTGGGTTATCATTGCTCTGTAGTATAATTTGAAGGCAGATAATATGATTCCTCCAGTTATGTTCTTTTTGCTTAGGATACCTTTGGCTTTTCTGGGTCTTTTGTGGTTCTATATAAATGTTAGGATCCTCTTTTCTAGTTCTGTGATGAATTTCATTGGTATTTTGATAGGGATTGCATTGAATATGTAGATTGTTTGGGGTAGTGTGGACATTTTAATGATATTGATTCTTCTACTTCATGAACATGGAATATCTTTCCATTTTTTGGTGTCCTCTTCAATTTATTTCATCAGTGCTTTATAGTTTTTATTGTAGAGATCTGTCACTTCTTTGGCTGAATTAATTCCCAGGTATTTAATTTTATTTGTGACTATTTTAAGTGGGATTTTTAAAAATTTCTTTCTCAGGTTGTTTGCTGTTGACATATAGAAAAGCTGCTGATTTTTGTATGTTGATTTTCTATCCTGCAACTTTACTGAATTTGTTTATCAGTTCTAATAGTTTTTTTTTTCGGTGGAGTCTGTAGGTTTTTCCAAATATAAGATCATATATTCTGCAAACAAGGATAACTTGACTTCTTCCTTTCCAATCTAAATTCCCTTTATTTTTTTCTCTTGTCTAATTGCTCTAGCTAGGTGACATTCTTTCTTCTGCTTGATCAAGTGTACTGTTGAATCTTTTGAATGTATATTTCACTCAATGAATTCTTTAGCTTCAGAATTTACATCTGGTTCTTTTTTTATGAAATCTTTTTGTAAAATTTCTCATTCATATTCTGAATTGTTTTTCTGATTTCTTTGTATTGTTTATCTGTGTTCTCTTGCATCTCACTGAGCTTCTTTGATATTATCATTTTGAACTGTTTTCTGGGATTTCATAAATTTCTTTTTCATTGGAATATGTTGCCCAAGTATTGTGTTCCTTTGGAGATGTCTTTTTTCCTTGCTTTTTCATGTTCCTTGTGTCCTTACATTGTTATCTGTGCATGTGATATAGGAGTCACTTTTTCCAGCCTTTTGAATTTCCTTTTGTAGGGGAGGACTCTTTCCTCAAAATGTCCCTGTTGTGTTGGTTGCATAAGGTAATTTGGCTGTGATTCTGAGTGTGTGCAGTAGTGTAGTCACCCTATGATTTCTTCAGCTGTAAACATCATTTGTGATGTCTGTGATTTCCTCAGTGGCTTAGGGTGCAGTTGTTAGTGGAGGCTGTGGTGAAGTTTTGTTGGAGTTGGGGAAAACAGGTGGGCCAGTCTGTCAGGCCCCCACTGGGGGCAGTTGCAGGCTGAGTGTGGCTATTCTTGGGCCCTAGGGTGTCATATACCAGCACTGTTTTGTTTGTTTGTTTGTTTGTTTGTTTGTTTTTATTGCATTTTAGGTTTGGGGGTACATTTGAAGAACATGCAAGATAGCTGCATAGGTACCCACATGGCAGTGTGATTTGCTACCTTCCTCCCCTTCACCTATATCTGGCATTTCTCCCCATGCTATCTATCCCCAACTCCCCACCACCCACTGTCCCCTCCCCATTTCCCCCCAACAGACCCCAGTGTGTAGTGTGCTCCCCTCCCTGTGTCCACGTGTTCTCATTGTTGAACACCCACCTATGAGCGAGAACATGCGGTGTTTGATTTTCTGCTCTTGTGTCAGTTTGCTAAGAATGATGGTTTCCATGTTCATCCATGTCCCTACAAAGGACACAAACTCATCGTTTTTGATGGCTGCATAATATTTCATGGTGTATATGTGCCACATTTTCCTTGTCCAGTCTATCATCGATGGGCATTTGGGTTGGTTCCAGGTCTTTGCTATTGTAAACAGTACCAGCACTGTTTTTATTGGGTCCAGGTGAGCTGATTCTTGGGCTCCAGGTGGCTTTCTTAGGTGCCAGTAGCTGCAGTGGCAGGCTGGGCAGGTGGATAGTTTTCAGGCTCCTTGGCAGCAGGCTTAGTATAGGCCATTGCAGTGCAGTGGTAGGACAACCCTCAGGCTCCCAAAACAATTTGCACTGGTGTTGGTGATGGCTGAGATGGGTTGTGCAGGAAAGTGCTCAGGCCAACAGGTGGCACATGGGGTGGTATCAGCTGTGGTGATGATAGCAAGTTGGGTTGGCCTGCTCTCTGCTTCCCAGGATGCATGCTCAGGTGCCCATGATGGTGGATGGCACTGGGTAATCCCCAGACCCCCAGACAACGTGCTTGGTCACTGCAGGTGTATGGTGCTGGGCCAGGCCAGTGGGTTCTCAGGCCCCTGGTGGTGTGTGCAGGTGCTGGATGAGGTGATTCCAGATCCCTGGCAAAATGCTCAGAAAGGGGCAGCAGTGGCTGAGCTGTGGCCCTGCTACTAGGATGGACAGGGTTGCTTTCAGTGGCAGCAGCCACAGTCAGGTGGCTGGAGACTGCATGTTTCACCTGCAAGTGGCAGATGCAGTCAGGGTAGCCTGTTTGTTCCCCAGGTACTTGTAAATGCATAGCAGCCCCGCTACTGGGGGCAGCAGGGTCACGCCAGTGGCTTACAGTTGGGTCCTGACAGCAGCACCCAGCAGTGCCCTTCTGTCATTTCAAGCCTAAAGGTGGCAACAGATTGTTTTGTTACCACCAGCGGCACAGCAGTGGTACAGTTACTACTGTGAGGCTTGAGTTACTGCACTGGTCCTTCTGGTTCCTTGACTTGCCTGTATCTTTATAAATAGCCCTTTATTAAGAAACCATCCCTGAATTTTCCTGAGTGTGTTATCTGTTTTTGCCAACATCCATACTAGACATAGGTAGAGTGCCTCCCCAGGACCGCCCAGCCCTGCTCACCTTCTGAATCTTGGCTGCTTATTTTGCTTGTAGACACAACATTCCCAGGTAGCTCATGCAGTCTCCAGGATTGTCAAGTCTAGGCCTCCACCTCCCTTGTCTCGTTTCCCCAGGGGTGACAGCTAGGCTTTGGCACAGCCTCCATTGTTCCCACAGCTCTGGGAGACACAATAGCTCTGGTTTCTAGGTGGGATCTTCCTGGACCCGTGGAGGCTCTGATTTTCCTAGTGGCTAACTAGAGAGCCCAGGTAACACAACCTGAAAGTTCAGGGAAGTTAATGCTCCATAAAGAAAGTGTTGACCAAAAAGACATAAGAGAAGAGAAAGGGCTGTGGAATAAATTGTTGTCCTTTGTTTCCACAGCCAACAGTTCCAAGAAGCTGTGGCGCCATGGGCTTTTTGAGGTTCTTAGAGACAGGGCCTCACTGTGTCACCCAGGCTGGGGTACAGTGGTATGATTATGGCTAACTGGAGCTGCAAACTCCTGGGCTCAAGTGATCCTCCCACCTCAGCCTCCTGAGTAACTGGCGCTACAGGTGTGTACCACCGCACCTGGCTAGTTTTTAAATTTTTTGTAGGGATGGGGTCTCACTATGTTGTTCCAGCTGGTTGTAGCGATGGGGTCTCACTATGTTGTCGCAAAGTGCTAGAATTACAAGTGTAAGTTACTGCACTGGGCCATTCCATGGGCCTTTTGCAGAGAGCTTACATAATCACTACATTTCTTGCTGTAGCTATAGCCAGCTCGGGAATGCACCATTGTTTGCTTTCCCTTTTTCTCTGCCTCACTTCCCTTCTTCCTTCACTTTGTTCCCGTTGAATTGCACATTCTAACATGGCATCACCATGCAGGCTTTGCCTCTGCCTTGTTGCCTAGGGAAGGAGCTAAGTAAGCCCCAGAGGAAATGGTGCTATTCCTTGAGGCCCAGCTGTAAAGCGCATTTCTCCCGAGGGGACTTGCCTTTACTTCAGCCAGTGTTCTGGGGTCCTTCCAACCTGGGACCTCCGTGTTTGATTGGCTTTTTGGCCACACAGGCAGTGTGAAATTCAGCCCCAGTACTCATGAACACAGGTTTGTGGCTGAAAGTTCTGGAGAGGACTTTTCTTTTTTTCTACTCACTGGAGTCAAACCCAATACAGGCATCATCACATAATTTCCCCTCTGTGTGGGAGTGAGAGAGGGGTGGAGCTCTTACTTTGCCCATAAAAGGAGATGCCCTTTGGAGATACTGGTTTTGTGTGGGCTTCAGATAGAATCTCACCCTTCCTAGCCCAAAACGTGTCTGTCTTCCACGTTGCAGGCACATGCCCCGTGAAGAGCCTCCCGGCCAAAGGTGCCACAGAGGGCCCAGGGCGAATGCAGGCTCCAGCCTTCCCTTCTCCCACCTGCTTTCCATTCTGGCCTCTGAGGATTCTTCTTACCTTTCTTCCAAACCAACCGTTTATTTAAAAGGTATTTTTGAGTAATTATCCAGTATCCTAGGTGTTCTATACCAGAAAAGGGGACGCTAGACATTCTTGCACCTGTATTATCTGGAGATTGCTTCTTCTCTCCTTTATTTTTTCTCTCTCTCCCTCTTTCTTTTTCACAGGTCAGTCTTCCATCCCTCCCAGGCCATGGCATTGGGGTCTCAGAGGCTTCCAGACTGACTCTCTGGAATTCAGAGTTTTGCATCCCACACTCAGCCTAGCCCAATACTTCACGCAGCACATCTACAAGAGAATACCCTACGTCTCCTAGAACTAGGTGATCTGGCAAACGGAGGGCACACACACCAGTGGCGTAGAGCTGGAGAGGCTCTAGGGAAGAACGTGGCCACTTCCTCTTATTGTGCAAAGCAGGAAACTGAGGCATGGCACATCAGGGCTCAGCACTCCAGCCAGAACCTGCTCCTTGCATACAGCCATGAGAAGCGTTGAAAGAATGACCAAAAAGCAGTTTTTAAAATAGCTGTCAATTCCTCCTCCCAGCCAACCTGTGCATAGCTCTTATTCACATGAAAAGAAAACACATACAGTATGCTATTCACTCAAAGTGAAACTCCAGATGAAGTCATGCATTGAACCCCAGTATTGCCCATTGTTCATAATCAATGACCCTGAGCAAATGGAGTTTCATGAAGCCTCTGTGTGCCAGCTGTCCATGAGAGGGGGTTTCCAAAGGCCTTTCTGGCTGGCCCTGCAGCCTAGGTGTCACCTGAGTGGGCATGCCTTTGTGGCCTGGTCACTCACTGTGTGGGATCTTCAAAGCCTAGCTGTGGGACAGGAGTTTTATGTGCAAAGCTGAATTCAAGGAACTCTCAAGACGGTTCATGCAGTTTTTCCCTCTGGGCCTCCAGTGATAACTCCAGACAGCACAGGGTCAGGTGTTGTCCCCCCGTCTGGCTGCCTTACCCCTTGTGCAGAACACGAGCAGGTCCCAAGACATTACCTGGGACACTGGGAAGCCCGTCTTGTGGAGCTCGGGGCTTCATGCTTCTCCTGGCCAGGGCCTCTAACCTCTCCGCGCCTGTGTCCCCTCCTCCAGGAGAATCTCTGCCTCCCTCAGTATCTGGCAGATCGCTTGCTGTTCTTGTGCTTTTATAACTTTTGCTGTTTGGGCCAACTGGAGTCCACATTACTGTCTCCTCGAGTGTTTCTGTGCCGGGGAGGGGACTAGGAAAGCAGGACTGCAGGGCCTGCTCAGTGGGTTCTAAGATGTGTGTGGATTCGGAGTGGGCCTGTATAGGCTCCCACTGAGAGGAAGACTGGGGGCCCTCGTGAAGTGGTTGGCTCTCCTTGTCAACAGGGCCTCAGCACTTCCCTTTCAGTCTCCTCTCAGGGAAGCCCTTTCGAGCCAGGTCCTTGCTCTTCCGCCATCGAGGAGCTTGACTTTTTCCATTTTTGCTCACATTCCAGCCTGTCAAGGTTGTTTTCTGCCAGCCCAGTCATCCAAGCATCCCACACTCTTCTCATGGACTCATTCCCCTGAGGAAGTGGAAGGTGAGGGCAGGCGCCTCAGCACGCTGTGTGGGGCCCCTAGGGCTGCACCTGGGAAGAGCGAGTCCGCACGGACCTGCTGCCAGCTCCTTTGCTCCTATCTGGCTGGAACCAACTCCAAGCTTGGGGTTCAGTGCTCCCTGCCCATGCACTCCGTGTCTCCACCCATCACCCACCTGGCCTATGGTCTTCTGAGCTGGGATCTCCCAAAAAACAGAGCAGAGCCAAGGCTGGCCAGGATGAGTGCCGCCTCTCTGAGTTGGGACCTGAAAACGGGGTCACCTTGGCAAGGAGGGAGGCACACAGGGTGGGAAGCAGCCATGCCTGGCTTCCAGCCCCGCCTGGGCACTCCCCCACAAGGAGACTCTGGGCACATGGCTTCCCTTCCCAAGCCGCTGAGCTGCTCCACAGCAGAAGTGCGGCAGTGGTGCCCTGAAGGTGGCCTTGGGGAGTGATAAGGCATGCACAGCGCCTGGCTCAGATTGGATGACAGCCAGTGGCAACTTCTCTCCTAATTCTGCAAGAAGTCATGGACAAATCCTTGTGAGAACGACTGTGTGCACACCAGGACGCAGCTACACAGACACCATTCCTACCCTCATGATGCTCCAGGTTAGTAGAGAAGACAAACATTGAACACACAGCCACACACAAAAGGGTGGTGATTAAGTATGGTCAGTTTCACAAAGAAGAAATAATAGACTGACAGACTGACAGAGTGGGGGACCTAATATAGCTCAGAGGGTCACAGGAGGTCTCTGCAGAACAGACTGTGCCACCTAAGGAGCTACCTAAGTAGTGAGGATAGAGGGGAAGGGGCCAAGGCTGGAGGAACCTTCGGGAGTTTGAGAACTGAAATGAGTTCATAGTGGCTACACATGCCCAGCCCGTGTAGGTAATTTAAAATTTCCTAGTAGTGATTTAAAAAGTAAAGGGAGGCCAGGTGTGGTGGCTCATGCCTGTAATCCCAGCACTTTGGGAGACCAAAGGCAGGTAGATCACAAGGTCAGGAGTTCAAGACCAGCCTAACATGGTAAAACCCCATTTCTACTAAAAATACAAAAATTAGCTGGGCATGGTGGCGGGTGCCTGTAATCCCAGCTACTCGGGGGGCTGAGGCAAGATGATCACTTGAACCCGGGAGGCAGAGGTTGCAGTGAGCCAAGATCATGCCACTGCACTCCAGCCTGGGCAACACAGCAAGAGTCTGTCTCAAAAATAAATAAATAAAATTTAAAAAGTAAAGGGAAATAGGTAAGTTAATATTAATAAGGTCTTTTATTAAATGGAAGGCATATAGTATTATCGCATCATTAACGCAAAAATTAATGGGATATTTTACATTTCTTTTTAAATACTGAGTCATTAAGAATCGGCAAATATTTTACATTTTTATCACATTTCGACTGAGACTAGCCATATGTCAAGGGCTCAATAGCCACATGCAGCCAGTGACTACTGTACCATAATGTTGCAACCACTACTTCCAGGAAGGATTGGTTCACTGGCGCAGGCTTCAGGCACCTGCCAGAGGTGCTTTAGAACAACATTCAAGGAAGCAGCTGGCACACACAGCAGCTTTATGTGAATTGCAGCCAGGTTAGGTCAGAGGCTTGGCCTAGAGCTTGACCCAGACCTTAGTTCTCACTCATAGTAGCAAAAGAGCACACCCACTCCTGGTGCCTTGAGTCTCCCCCGTTAGTCTTTCCAAGGTTTTTCCCTCAAAGAACTGACTGTAACTGGTCTTTTGTTTTGTTTTGTTTCTGACTATAGCATTCCCTCCAGATATTGAAAGAGGACATCTGAACCTGCGTGATGTGGTGGAAAGAACATCGTCTACAGTGTCAAAGCAGACAGATGCCAGTTTGTGCCCATCCTTTACCAGACTGGTGCCTAGAATGAGTCACACTTGTCCGCACAGTGCGGTAAGCAGGAGTTCAGGTTCCAGAGTCAGACTGCAGCTCCAGGTCCTGCGCTGGGTAATTTGGGAAAGACACTCAACTTTTCTGAGCCTCCTTATCCTCATCTGTAAAGTGAGGACAGCACTAACGTTGTTGGAGGATTCAACAAGACAGCAAGCAGAAAGCACTCATGGCAAACATTTAACAAACAGTGTCTGTTACTATGTTATACCTGTTATTATCTCTGTACCTCTGTTGTCTTGGTTTTCAAGTGGAGACAATCATCCCTTAAAAAAAACCTGCTTTACAGGATTCTGTGTGGCTTATAAGAGATGATGAGTGTGAAACCAACCCTGAAAACCCAGGAGGCCCATGGCCGGGCGCAGTGGCTCACGCCTGTAATCCCAGCACTTTGGGAGGCCAAGGCGGGTGGATCATCTGAGGTCAAGAGTTCAAGACCAGCCTGACCAACGTAGTGAAACCCTGTCTCTACTAGAAATACAAAAAAATTAGCTGGGCATGTGCCTGTAATCCCAGCTACTAGGGAGGCTGAGGCAGGAGAATCGCTTGAACCCAGGAGGCAGAGGTTGCAGTGAGCCGAGACCACACCACTGCAGACCAGCCTGGGTGACAGAGCGGGACTCTGTCTCAAACAACAAAACAAAAACCGGGAGACCCTTTATAAAGTCAGAAGCAGCTCCTCAGTGCTACAGTCTAGTTGAGGGTCTGACTTTAGCAAGTCACGAGGAGCTTAGAAATGGGAAGGGGGGCCGGGCGCGGTGGCTCAAGCCTGTAATCCCAGCACTTTGGGAGGCCGAGGCGGGTGGATCACAAGGTCAAGAGATCGAGACCATCCTGGTCAACATGGTGAAACCCCGTCTCTACTAAAAATACAAAAAATTAGCTGGGCATGGTGGCGCGTGCCTGTAATCCCAGCTACTCAGGAGGCTGAGGCAGGGGAATTGCCTGAACCCAGGAGGCGGAGGTTGCGGTGAGCCGAGATCGTGCCATTGCACTCCAGCCTGGGTAACGAGAGCGAAACTCCGTCTCAAAAAAAAAAAAAAAAAAAAAAAGAAATGGGAAGGGGCTTCTGCCTGACAGCAGCGGCTCTGCCACTGGACGGGGTCTATCAGCCTAGCTCCAGCACTCTTTTCATGGATAAACTCTGCCTTCTTCTCTATTTCCTCATCTCTCACACAGGGTGAGAATACCCAGCTCTCAGGTCGGCGGGCTGAGGGTCAAAGGAGTCCCTGACCATCGCGTGCAGGGGGCTGACCCCAGGTGGGTGCTGAATCCCTGGCGCTTGCTCTTGCTGCCTTGGAGGGGACCTTGCTGCCCACACCTGTCTCAGTCCAAACCTGGAGCAGCAGTTCATGTGATTACCACAAGGGAGCGCCCGAAGCTTTCCATTCACCTGAGCCATGTCATTGGCCCGGTCATTCAGCCCTCCCTTCCACACCCCTGCTGCTGTCCTAGGCCCAGGAGAATGCCCTTTGGAAAGGACCTCTGCAGACCCTGAGGGCATCTGCTCGAGGTTCAGTGACCCTTAGAGAAACGGCCTTGGTTTCCAAACACTGCATGTAGGTAAATTTGTGACCTGGGGTGGTCCTCCCACCAACCTACCAGCTAAGTGACTTGGACTTCTCTAACTTCACTGGGCCTCAGTTTCCTCACCTGAAAGGAAGACTTGAAAATGATCCCTTCCGGTGCCCGTGGGAGTGCTTTGTAAACCATGGCGTGAGCTGCACATGCGTTTCCTAACTGTTCTTCTCATTGTCCCTGTAAACCAAAAAGTACTCTGAGACAGGTTTCAATCAATTTAGAGAATTATTTTGCTGAGGTTAAGGATGTACCCCCCACAAAAGGAACACAAAATCCCAAGAACAACCTGTGATCTGTGCTTTTTTTCAAAGAGGATTTTGAGGGCTTCAATATTTGAAGAGGACAAGTGGGCGGGAGGGGAAAGAGGGAGCGTATGGTCACGTGTATGGTCACATGTATGGTCACATGTATGGTCACATGTATGGTCACACGACTGAATCCACATGCTGCAAGTGAAAAAGGGAGAGTTTCAAAATAGTCAATTATGGGCCAGGCGCAGCGGCTCAAACCTGTGATTCCAGCACTTTGGGAGGCCATAGTGGGTGGATCACTTGAGGTCAGGAGCTTGAGACCAGCCTGGCCAACATGGTGAAACTGCATCTCTACTGAAAATATAAAAATTAACTGGACGTGGTGGCGAGCGCCTGTAATCCCAGTTGCTTGGGAGGCTGAGGCAGAGGAATCGCTTGAACCCAGGAGGTGGAGGCTGCAGTGAGCCAAGATCACACCACTGCACTCCAGCCTGGGCGATAAGAGCAAAAAAAAAAAAAAAGTCAATTATGTTTTTATCTTATGTTTTTATCCAGTGCTCGGTAAATGTTTACCTAAGATAAAGTAAGCATAGGGTAGCTACCTGTGGAGACACCTGGCCATCTATCTGACCGTTTATCTGTGGCTGTCTGCTTAGGAACAAAAGGAAGACAGCTTCTTGTGGGACTCAGCTTCCAGCTTAATCTCTCCCTTTGTTACAGTAAATTAAGGTCCCAAGATTTTATTTTCCTTTTACATTCACATTTGGCAGATTGTACCACATGGGACTCCCTAATATGAAAGAAGAAAGTGAAAGCTTGCCTGTCAGCTGCCAGACTGTGATGTTCCCACATGCTGAGACCATGTTTGGAAAGGCTCAAACAAGACCCCTCCACAACCACACAACTAAACGTCCCCACCTCTGATCAGCACGAGGGACTGCTGCTTCTTTCGCAATGATGACTCTAGCCCACTACAGTCCTCCCAGATAAAATCCACTAAGACTCCCAGTCACTGAATTGTGCCTGCTTTTTGACAGCACATGATCCAGCACTGCCTCCGCTTCCCGAATCCTCCCTTAGACCATGCCCAGCACAAGCCCCGCTGCCCTGAAGGACACCTCCCTGGCTCCTCTGGCGCGCGTCTTCCCTCGCCGCAGTAAGCTAAACAGACCTAACTTTTAAACCTAGATGTTCCTCATGGTTTCAGCCCACACACTATGAGAAAGAATTTCACCCTGATTAATTGACATGAAAGTTGGGGGTCAGTCTGCTTGGGCTTCCATAACAAAATATCACAGACTGGCTGGCTTAAAAAATAGAATTGTGTTTCTCACAGGCTGGAAGCTGGACATCTAGGATGAAGGTGTCAGCTGGCTTGATTTCTCCTGAGGCCTCGCACTTGCCTTGTAGATGCCACTTCTCACTGCGTCCTTTCCTGATGCGCTTACATCCCTGCTGTCTCTCTTCTGATGAGGACACCGGTCCTATTGAATTAGGGTCCCACTCTTCTAACCTCATGTCTTCTAACCTCATGTAACCTTAACGACATCCTTAGAGGCCTCATCTCCAAATACAGTCATATTGTGGATTAAGGCTTCAAAATATGAATGGGAGTTGGGGGAGACAGAATTCAGTCCATACACTTGGATTTTAATTTTGTTCTAAGGATAGTAAAAAGTCCATTCAGGAGAGGAGAGGGACAAGATTGCCCACCAGGTTCAAGTAGAAAAGGGAGCTGTCACTCAGAGATTCTTGCCAAGCACGTGGAGTAAGAGGGAACCACGACCAGGGACAGTGCAGTGAGTTCTAGGGGGACAGCCGCGCTTCAGCAAAGCCCCGGAGATCCTAGAAGGGGGCTTCTCTGAGAGGCCCCCCTAATGAGGGAGGCTCCTTTACCCTCTTGACCCTTTGTACAACTTGATCCCTCTCCTGGCACGTCCAGCCCAGGTGAATGCATCCACCAAGATTCTTTGGAAGGGATTGTTCCTTCTGCGTATCTCTGGAACACAGATTTCTGTTACCCTCAATACCTTACTTGGAGCTCTATGCACAGTACTTTATACATGTCATCATTAATCCTCAGGCCAACTTGGCCGTATAAATTTACCCTGATATTAACAATAAGGAAACACAGGCTTGGAGAAATAACTTACCCTAAGCCACACAGCTTGAGAGTAGCAGGGTCAGGATTTGAACCAGGAGAGTGGGACTGCAGGTAACTGTGGGCCGGCTGGCTCATCACAAAACTGTAACCCAAAGGCTTGCAAACTTGCCCGCACACACCACTCCCTCCGGAGAAATGCAGCGACCACAGATGTCTTTGTCAGCAAAGCCAAGTACTTTGAGCAAAACCAGTGAATCAGAGGGGTGCTCTGAAGCCGAAGGGCTGCCCACCAAGTGGGGCCATGCCTGCTGATTGGCTGCTCTACCAGCTGTTTCTGGAGAGAACCAAAGACACCAGGAGGGAGAGACAGGGCTCAGGGGACAGAAGCAAGGCAGCTCACTCCTGTATCTTTCTTTTTTTATTATTTATTTATTTATTTATTATTTTTAAGATGGGGTTTCACCATGATGGCCAGGCTGGTCTTGAACTCCTGACCTCAGGTGATCCACCCACCTCGGCCTCCCAAAGTGCTAGGATTACAGGCGTGAGCCACCGCGTCTTTCTGATGACTGTAGGTTACCTTAAGTTTCCTGAGCTACCTGGAAGAGTGGAAGCCAAATGAAGACCATCAAGGGAAAGGGCAGAGACCCTGCCCTATTCATCTTTGTATCCTCAACGAGCAGCCCTGAGCAGGAGGGAGGCAGGCAATATGTGCTTTCTAAATACCTGGCACGTGAGTGAGCAGCAGTCGGGTGACTCATGGCTTGTGTACAAGAGTGACACACAATAGTAGCAATTATTAGTAAGTATTAAACAGTTAATGGGGCAAGTGATGGCTCACTGGGGAATAAAGGGGCACTTCTGTTTTAGTCTGCAATGAGCCTTTTAGGACTTCTGCCTCAACATATTGAGGTTTAAAAAACAATTCAACCCAAGCTAGGTTCCCAGAGAATGACAGACACATTTTCACATATGAATCACAGATGGATTTCACTTACTTAAAGAAAAAACAAAACATTAAATCATCTCTCTCTCACACACACATACGTGAGCTTTTGAATATGACAGCTGTTGCTTAATTCACATCCTGACTTGCTTCCTTTGGTGAAATGTCACAACCCAGGAATTATAACCATGATGGGAATGTGTGATATCAACAAACATTAGCTTCTTCCTGGAACGCAGACATACATTTAAGCTATAGACTAGGTACTGGCTTCAAGGAAGTATCCCTCTCAGCCTCTTTTGTGTGCGGGTAAAATTAACTTGACATTTTATTTACAAAATCTTGATCATTGATCTAAAACACTTTTGAAAGGAGAATAAGTGAACCTTCCATTAAACCCATTCAAATTATTTAAAAAAATATATACCTCCTTTGCCCAATTCAGCTTCCAGGATGTTCCAAGTGTGTCAAAATTAAATGCGCTGAAGGCACTAAAATAATCTGAAGTCTTTACTGAGTAGAGTGTCAGAAACTTCGGACTGAGCACAGCGTCGACATGTGGTCTTTCTAAACTGAAGCTTTACTGCAGGTTCCATCACCAAGGGTACCGACTGAGCGAAATGAGTGGAGTGCTTGCTGGACACCAAGCACTCCCTCCCGGCCAAACGGTCACTTGAGGCCTGTCGCTTGCTCTACCAACTACAGCTGCACCACAGTAAACAGCCAAATAAATACCTTCTACAGCCACATCCAGACGCAGGTCTTCATTACCTTCACACACAGATGAAAATACGACTGTGATGTACAGAGTCTTTTGGCAGCTAGACCAAGCAGAAATAAACATTGATATTTTGTTGTAGAGTCAGGTAGATTAGAAGCTGGCTCTGAATTGTTTTATTTAGCACAGCATTTTTTTTGTTGTTGTAAAAGAATAGAGATCTCTAACAGTACCCACGGGAGGGCTTCTGGCTATAACCACAGGTTGGCTGCTGTGTGAGACTCCACAGTCTGGCATCACCTGCATTCTCTTGTAGCCACAGCTACAATTTCATACTGTTCAAGTTTTCACTGACAACAGCAGCCAAGTATCTGCTTATTTCAGATATTCTGAATGCCAAGAAAGCACATGGTCAAGTGTTTCTTTCACAGCCTTTGCTGTCTTTGCATCTTGTACTTTTGAAACAAGTTTCAGTTCAGGTGAAGGATTACTTAATCCTCCAAGGGATGAGAAAGCATACCTGAGGTGTCTAAAATTCTTGGTTCAAGTTTGTCCAACTGAGGGAGTTTATCAGGAGCTAATTTGGCTTATGCTGGACCCGGAATCCCACCCGCCAACTTCATTTGTGGCCCAATTATAGTCTTACATTAAACAGCATCCGTTGCAGCCCCTAGATTCCCATAAGATCACCTGTTGTAAGTCTCTTCGTGTCAGGGAACCTGCTGCATTTATGTCAGCGAGTGCCAGGCTGCCTCTGGACGCGTTCCTCACTCTGTACAACACTATTAAGTCCCTTGGCTTTTGTTGTTGGAGTTACCCTTTGAAATCCAGAGGGGAGACCCCCTTGCCTCCTTCAATTTTACCTCCTCCCTCCCCCCTTCCAGATAGGAAGGAGGGTGAAGGATAAAAAATGAAATAATATACCAAAGAGCTGGGAAAATGACTCCCTCTTCAGTTCCCAGCATCTCTGCTATCTGTTAACCTTGAAAAAGCCGTAAATGAATGCTGTCTGTGCCGGCAGGAGCGCGGCACTGGGTCACGCCCCCACGTCTCCACGGACCAGGGTCCCTCCTGGAAACACCTCTGCCAACAAACAGCTGGTTGCTTCTGTCTTGTCTCTGTAAGCCTCCTCCCCTGCTGGTCCCTGCTCACGCTGCATATGAATTAGCAAATAATTGAAGCCAAAAGACTGTAAGATTGGCTTATGGACAAAGACATGGTTCTGCCTCAGTTTCCCCTTAGCACTGTAAGCCTATAAAACGGGAGAGAAGCTGCAGCTCGGAGAGCCCGGTGAATGAGCCTGTAGTCCCCCACAGCTCTTGGCCGAATAAAAAGCCACTTCCTTCCTCAGTTCGGTGTTCGAGAGGTTTGTTCCGTCCGTTCCTGCTTCAAAATAAGTAAAATCCTGAAAATAATAGCTTAGGAAATCTACCTGTCACTTCTATAATCACACGGTGCCACGTGTAAGGTTATCTTGTAGGGGCACTTATACCCTGGCCAGCTGAAAAACAGCTTATTTTTCAGTATCTGGACGATGATATAGATCCACAAGTTCTGATATTTTCTTTTCCTAGGTATTGAACATTATATATCTGCACATTGAGGACAGAAAAGGCTGTTTTAAAGACTTTTGTGAGAGACAACTATTATTTTCCTTCTTTTTAGAAATTTATTTATTTATTTATTTGAGTCTCACTCTGTAGCCCAGGCTGGAATACAATGGTGTGATCTTGGCTAACTGCAACCTCCACCTCCTGGGTTCAAGCAATTCTCCTGTCTCAGCTTCCCGAGTAGCTGGGATTACAGGCGCCCACCACCATACCTGGCTAATTTCTTGTATTGTTAGTAGAGATGGGGTTTCATCATGTTCCCCAGGCTGGTCTTGAACTCCTGAGCTCAGGCAATCCACCCACCTCGGCCTCCCAAAGTGCTGGGATTACAGGCATGACCAACCATGCCCAGCCTATTTTCTCTATTTTTTAAAGTAGATCCTCCAGAACATCAGCAAACAATATAAAGACATGTTAGCAATTAATCTGAAGTACTTGTGTACTTCAAAGGGCTAAAACGGGCATATTTTAAAATTCAAGATTGTTAGTTCATTTATTCATCTTCCATTATTCTTCCATTGGCAAGTTCCACTTGGGTGGAAACACATGCCATTATTTGGTGAGAGAGCAGATTTTTTTATTTTAAAATTTAAAAAGTGACATATACTGTCTGCAGACAGATTTTTTTTTTTTTTTTTTGAGGTGGAGTTTTGCTTTTGTTACCCAGGCTGGAGTGCAATGGTGCGATCTCGGCTCACCGCAACCTCCGCCTCCTGGGTTCAGGCAATTCTCCTGCCTCAGCCTCCTGAGTAGCTGGGATTACAGGCACGTGCCACCATGCCCAGCTAATGTTTTGTATTTTTAGTAGAGACGGGGTTTCACCATGTTGACCAGGATGGTCTCGATCTCTTGACCTCGTGATCCACCCGCCTCGGCCTCCCAAAGTGCTGGGATTATAGGCGTGAGCCACCGCGCCTGGCTGGACAGATATTTTTAAGTATTGCAAAGCAAAAGTTGAATGATGCCGTAAAAAAAATTATCCTAAGTGCTCCAGGAGTTCCTTGCCAGATCCTTTAATCACTGTTGAGCAGAATCTATGAAAGTAACCTGAGAAACTGTAACAGATGATGTTAAATGTAAACATTAGGACAGAAAGAGGTAGTAAATGGCACTGACTTTGTCTAGAGTTACTCCTCTCCAGCCTTCCATTTTTCTTTTCTTTACTTTTAAGTGTTGGAGTCATTCTTTTGTTCGGGCTGGAGTACAGTGGCAGGATCACTGCTCACTGCACCCTTGAATCCTGGGCTCAAGCCCCTCCCACCTCAGCGTCTTGTAGCTGGGACTACAGGTCAGTGCAACCACGCCCAGCTTTTTTTTTTTTTTTTTTTTTTTTTATTTTTCTGTAGTGATGAGGTCTCCCTATGTTGCCCAGGCTGGTCTCCTCGATCTTCCCACCTTGGCATCCCAAGGTGCTGGGATTACAGGCATGAGCCACCTCCAATTGTCTATTGGCCTCCAATTTTCTAAGTCTGATCTTTTCTCCTCTTGGAAGGAGATCTTTTGTCCTCTCAGGGGAGAAGAGGAAAGAGAGACTTTTTTTTCTGTTTCTGAAATCTCCTAGCATGTGGCTTTTGACTTACCAATGGCAACACAGCCTTTGGATTCTCACTTGACCCTCAACATGTCTGGTTCTTTACAATTCTATGCATTTTCCTTTAGCGAGAGCCCTTCTCTGTCTTCCGCCACCCACTGCTTCGGCTGCTCTCTCGCTGTTCCCTACCTGCGTTTGGCAGGAAGTTCAAATCCTGACTTGACCCTTTTTCAGTTACGTGGCCTAGAACTCATTGCTCTTTTCTCCTCATTTCATCATCTGAAAAAATAATACCTAACTTGAAGGTGAAAGTCAAAAAGAGATATCATGGACAATGTGCCTGGTGTAGAGAAGCTCTTGATGTACGTCCTTCCCTTCCCTTTTATCCTGCAGTTTCCCTCACACCCACCCGTTGATTCGTTTTTCTGAAGAGACTGCTTTTGTCATGTTACCCTCTAACCCCCGGGCTTTAAACTGGGAGGTAGTAGAATGGTCTGATTTAGACCTTAGACAAGGGTTTCTTGGCTGGGAATGGTGACTCATGCCTATAATCCCAGCACTTTGGGAGGCCGAGGCAGGCAGATCACTTGAGGTCAGGAATTCGAGACCAGTCTGGCCAACACGGTGAAATCCCATCTCCACTACACATACAAAAATTAGCCGGGCGTGGTGACAGGTGTTTGTAATCCTAGCTACTCGGGAGGCTGAGGCGGGAGAATCTCTTGAATCTGGGAGGCGGAGGTTGCAGTGAGCCGGGATCCCACCTCTACACTGTTTGGGTGATGGGAGTGAAACCCTGTCTCAAAAAAAAAAAAAAAAATCTTAGACAAGGGTTTCTCAACTTTTTTTTTCATTATCACTCCCCAACAAGTCCTTTTAGATATTATATTCTTTTGTGTGTGGCGGGAGGGTAGAGAGCAGGTATATATTTGTTGGTTAAATGAAATGCTTTGATACAGGTATGCAACAAGTGATAATCACATGGGGGAAATGGGGTATGCATCACCTCAAGCATTTGTCTTTTGTGTTATAAGCAATCCAATTATACTCTTTTAGCTATTTTCAAATGTAAATTAATTTTTTTGACTATAGTCACCCTGTTGTGCTTGCAAATGCTGGGTCTTATTTATTCTAGCTATTTTTTGTACCCATTAACCACATTACATTCTGGGAGAACAGAGTCTTGCTCTGTCGCCCAGGCTGGAGTGCAGTGGTGCGATCTTGGCTCAAGCAATTCCTGGATTCAAGCAATTCTCCTGCCTCAGCCTCCTGAATAGCTGGGATTACAGGTGCACGCCACCATGCCCGGCTAATTTTTGTATTTTTTTTTTTTTTTTAGTACAGACAGGGTTTCACCATGTTGGCCAGGCTGGTCTTGAACTTTTGATCTTGTGATCCACTTGCCTCAGCCTCCCAACGTGCTGGGAACCATGCCCGGCACACATTACATTCTTCATCGCCTCCATCTACCATGGACTTTTATTACATAGATATGCTGTTGCTTTAGCTACTGCATGTATATCTGTGTTTTATACATAAAGCACAAGAACCCTCAGAACCAATTTTCACCGCCTTGGAAGTAGCACCACCTCCACTGAGAATGCACAGCACAGACCGTAAAACCTCAATGCTAAGTGCAAATCTTGGCCCTGCCACACATGAGCTGTGTGGTCTTATGCAAGTTACGTAACTTCTCCTCCTTGTCTCAGACTCCTCACAGCTAAAATGAGGGTAATAATAGTACCTGAGGCCAGATGCAGCGGCTCACACCTGTAATCCCAGCACTTTGGGAGGCTGTGACAGAAGGATCACTCAAGTTCAGGAGTTCAAGACTAGCCTGGGCAACATGGTGAAACTCTGTCTCTACAAAAAATACAAAAATTAGCTGGGTGTGGTGGCCTGTAGTTCCAGCTACTTGGGAGGTTGCAGTGAGAGGATCATTCGAGCCTGGGAGGTCAAGGCTGCACTGAGCTATGATCATGTGGCTGCACTCCAGCCTGGGCAACAGAGCCAGACCCTGTCTGACAAAAAAAAAAAAAAAAAAATTAGCACCTGCCTCATGCGGTCACTGGGGACACTATATGAGTTCATGTACATAGAGGACTTAAAACAGTGCCTCAGGCAGACCCAGTGCTGCACAGTTGCTCATATTCCCAAAGTTCTCCAGAGCCCACAGAAGAGCGTGGAAGCCCCTTGGCTTAGCAATCGAGATGGATCACGCTCTTCCCTTATCTGCATCTCCACCCCACACTCCCACAAAGCTTTATTCACACCAAGTCTCCGGTCTTCACCTGCGTTGCGTGAGCCCCTCACTGTCCAGGGTGTCCCACCATCTTCACAGCCTCTGCCTGGCCTCCTTCCTCTGAGCTAGCCCACCACACCCTCATTTCTCGGTTCAGCAGAAACCAGACTGTCCTCTGCATGCACTGTCTCAACTGGAAGAGAAATGGAGAATGGCCAAGAACTTGTGAGCAAGGGTCAGCTCCAACAGAGAGTTAAGCCAAAGGGGCTGGGCAGAAAGAGAGATGAAGACGGGGGCCTCAGGAATGAGGCTGCACAGGGCGACAGTACTGGGGAGGGGTGAACAAGAGTTCAGGGAGGAGAAGGCTCCCAGCACAGAGCTAGAGACTGCTTTCCAGAGGCCCAAGGAGGCGTGGACGGAGGGGGAAGGCTGCTGAGGCTCTTTCCATCTCCGTGAGTGTGTCAAGAACGCAAGGCACTAATGCTCTTCACTTGGTCCATTTCACAGGGTTGAGCTTGCAGTGAGCCACCTTGAGGGCTCAGCAGACATCTCGCTCAGGGCCAGATAACACATATGCTTATTGCTTGCTATAAAATGGCCCATTCCCCAAGCTCAGCGTTCCCCTCCTCTAACCTCCCCACCCCTCACACATGCACAGATATCTGTCTGAGCCATGGCATCACTCTGGGGCTTGGGGGACAGGGCAATGACGCTGGGCGCTGGTGCTCATGCCTGCCCCGCAGGAAGCCCTGCCTGCGGCCAGCAGCTGTGGAGCATAAAGGCTTATTTGTTAGCTTTAAAAGAGGGTAAAATCGCGTCCCGGACAGGACAGCCAGGTGACTTGGGAAGGGAAGAGAGCCCACCACAGGCGTGCTGGGGAAGTGGAAGCGGTGAGAGCGCAGTGGGAAGTGAGAGCGGTGGCCCCCCTGCAGGGTCTTGAGTTGGCAGACTTGGGTTTCAGGAGGAGCTCTCTGGCTTCTGGGTGGAGAACGGCCAGTGGTGAGTGGAAAGACAGAAAGCGAAGAAGGCTGGGTGGGCTTGGGAAGTTATCCAGGCCCCGCTGGAGGTAGAGCTGTGACCTCGTGTCCACAGAGAGGATTACTGATGAGGGTGGATGAGACTGTCCTCAAGAGTGTGGGCTGAGAAGAGAGGGAGAGTCTCAGCCGGATCCCGGAAAGGAGACCTCAGAAGAGGAGGGGAGTCAGAGGCAGAGAAGGGGCTGGGCAGCCGGCCCTGCTGAGTGGACCCCAGGAGATGTGCCACGGGGTGGTGTGGGGTGGGGAGGGGCCAGTGCCAGAAAGTGGGCGGGGAGTGGCTTTTTGTCCTGCAGACTTCTGGCCAAAGGCAGGGAAAGGTGGCCAAACACTGAGGCCAGGAACAAAGAAGGGAAACTGACGGTGGACTTCCTCCACAGTGAGCAGCCCACCTTGCCCTCGGCACTGCACCGTCTGGGGTTGGGGGAGGCGAGGAGGGGCAAGGTGGGGAGTTCACAAAGCACGCCCTGTCCTCAGGAGACCATGGCGACTACAGCCAAGAGAGCACTGGGCATGGGCTGGGATGTGGGCAGCAGCGGGCCAGAGGGGGCTCGAAGGAGTCATGGGCCATCAAATGAAGGTGTATTGGAGGCCTACAGTGGGCCAGGATCAGAACTGTGTAGCACGTGCCTTGCCGTGCCGCAGGGAGGGGCCAGGCAAGTAAGAAGTGATGGGAAGGTGTGGAGCAGTGGTGGTTGAGATTCACGTTGCAGTCAAAGGGCCAGGCTGGCCAGGCCAGGGTGCAGGAGCACAGCTGGACGCTGGAGCCCACCAGGCGCCCCGCTGCAGGGCAGGAGGGGCAGGGGAGAGACTGTGAAAGGGGCCTAGGCCAGGTCCTGGGTGACAGCTGTGTCCTCAGGCAAGTGATCCAGGCTTGACTGATGGGTTCAGGGAGCCAGGAAATGCCTTGGGGCAGAGAGGTGAGGAAAAAATATTTATTGAGTATCCACCAGGTGCAAGATGCTCACTAGATGCTTTCAGTGCTGCAGCTGCTCAGACTCAGGGTGCATAGCAGTCTTCTAAGAATTTCTCTAAAATGCAGATTCTAATTCAGTAGATGCAGGGCAGGGCTTGAGGTGCTGTCTTTAATAAGCTCCCAGTGCCTGGGACCACACTTTGAGAAGAAGAGCTGTGTGTGCTCCAATGTAGTTTAGTGAGTACTATGGGCTCCTACTTATGGACAGGGAAGCTGAGGGCCCCACGAGCTCTCCCAGCTCCTGAAGTCTCCCCACTGATGAGAACTGACTGTGCTGTGCTGACTGCAGGGTCTGCTCCCTGCCCCCACCTCCAGGCTGGGTAAGCGACACCTCTCCCTCCAGCTCCGCAGTCTTCCCCGAGGTCCAAGTCTTCCAGGTTTGTAGAGTCAGGCCCTCCCATTGACAGCTGGCCTCCACCCTGGAGTATGTGAGCTTGGCTGTGGTGGCATCTAAAGATAGTCTCCCTCACAGGAAACCAGATACTATTGGCTAACTTTGCAAATAAAATGCACTTAGAGGGAGGGAAAGGGAAATACTCGTGTCTGGTAGCGTCTGCGCAGGACAGGGTGGCTGATTGGCACATCTAGAGGCTCCCTTGGCAGTCCACGTGAGGTAGGTGCACAGGACTAGTTGGGTACCTGTGGGTGGGGTGGAGCAGTGCTCAGCCAGCAGGATAGTAAAGCTCATCTGCCTTATGTGCAGGCAATGGAAGCCATTATTCTGGGGATGCTGTAGCCTAAATATGTCCAAGGGGATGGAGGAGTGGGAGGCAGGGAGTGATTGGATTGTTTATAATATACTCAGCCTGACAGAATAAGATTGGAAGCATTTGTAATTACAGTTTAGAGACGTGGAGAAAAAAGCTCATGATTTTACATTAACTGAAAAGAGCATAGTATAAAATTGCATCTGGATGCTGTTGAGGAACTATTGTTAATTTTTTTTTTTGAGATGGAGTCTCACTCTGTCACTCAGGCTGGAGTGCAGTGGCACAATCTCGGCTCACTGCAACATCCGCCTCCTGGGTTCAAGTGATTCTCCTGCCTCAGCCTCCCGAGTAGCTGGGACTATAGGTGCGCACCACCACGCCTGGCTAAATTTTTGTATTTTTAGTAGAAATGGGGTTTCACCGTGTTAGCCAGGATGGTCTCAATCTCCTGACCTCATGATCCACCCGCCTCAGCCTCCCAAAGTGCTGGGATTACACGTGTGAGCCCTCACACCTGGCTGCTAATTTTTTGGGGTGAAATATTGTATTAAAGGTTGTTTTTTTAAAAACGGTCCTTATCTTTTAGAGATGCACACATGTGTTTATGGGTGAAATTAAATTAATCTTTGGAGAGACATTAAGTGGGAAGCTGAGGAAGTATTGACCATGAGTTGCTAATTGTTGAACTCTGGTGATGGGTACAAGGAGGTTCTCACTGCTTTTATTTGGAAAGTTGCTTTTTATTTGAAAATTTAATAAAAAAGAGTTTTTTAAATTGCATCTGCATTTTAATATAACTATAAATGCACTTAATATAAATATAAAACATGTATATAAAGTTTCGATAGAGACAAGCTAAAAGCTTGCTGTGGATGATTCTAGGAAATTGCATTGCAGATAGTTTTATGGGTTTTTTTCCTTTTTCTTCCATTTTTTGTGCCATCTAGAGTTTTTTATAATGAGCATATATTGAATCTATAATAAAAGCTATTTTAATTAATAAATTGCTAGCATAATTTCAACATTCAATTTTGATATATGCTGTCATAGCCATTGTGAGGACACTCAGGCTCAGGTCTGTGTGGGTGAAAAACATGGTCTTCAGAAAGAAACTATGAGTGCAAGACAGGAGGAAACCCACCGGGCCCAGCTGAGGACCGGCCCCGGCTTGTCGCTGTTTCCCTCGCCTCACCTCTGGCACTCACAGCCTCACACAGCCTGCACTCATTGCTTTGTGAGTTTATGGCTCAGTCCAGAGAACAGCTAAAACATTTTAGGATTTTTTCAACCTCCCATTCTCACACAAAAAATTAATTTTGGAAATACTTGAGGTAGAAAGCTTGAGGCAGAAAAAAATGGAGCCAAAAAAAGGAAAATCGAACCATGTGAAAGCAGGCAAGAAAGCTTGTCTTGCTCGGGGCACAGTTCATTGCAGGCCCCGAGGGCGCTTTGGAGGGACCTGGGTTTCCGAAGAGGAGGCAGGGTGGGGGCTGGACCTGTGCTGCAGAGCCTTGGGGACCACTGCGGGCTGGGAATGGGGCAGTGGGTTAGGGTTCAAAACCCCTGGGAATGAGAAATGAGCTCAGGAAGGCTAGGGTGGGATTCTTCCATCTTCCTCTTTATTTTCACAAAGGAAGGCAGGGCAGGAAAGAGTCTCGGCCCAAATTCAGGGTGGTTCTTCTTAGTGCTCAGACTGACCTGGCAGTTGCCACACCTCCGGGAAGGGAGCACCTCCTATCCCTCAGCCACATGCCAGTCTCCACAAAGTCTGCCCCTGAACCCTGCTCCACAGCTGGCCCTGACGCACAGATGGGGACATAGGCAGCTTGGCTTTGGAATAAAATCCTGCACGTGGTAACTGTGCACAGAACTTGCTAAGCCGGTTTCCTGCTTTTAAAATGGAGATTGTCCATCAGCCTTTGAAGCTATGTAATGGGTGTGTCGACTTTCTGCAAGGATTAAAAGCAAACACACTGCCTGGCATACCTTTGGTGCTCAAGAAACAATATATATTATTTATCATGGGGAAACTGAGGCTCAGAACGTTTGGAGACCTGACAAACACTGACTACTATTGAATGAGGTTGTGAAGAATCCTGAGCTGTAGGGGCAGGAGAGCAAAGAACGTGGTAGAGCTGACCCAATCAGGACGATCCTCTACTCTCTTTCCACCCACTTCAGCCCACGAGAAACACTGCCTGGCCCTGGGCAGCTATGGCACAGTGGCAATGTCAGGTACGGTCCTCCCTAGCCAGAGACCCTAGCCTCAAAGAAACTCCTTCAGAGGATCCAGGCATCCAACTCCTCCTCCCCAGCCCCAGCCTCTGGCCCAGAGTCCTGAGTCCAGAGACGTTTGGAACCAGCACCTGTAACAGAGGAGCTGAACAAGGAGGGGACCTTCTGCTGCTCCATGGCAGGTCCCGGTCGTGGGAGGGAGTAGAACCAGAATGGCAGAATCCAGATCTTAGCTGCCTTTTCCAGGACTTGTTCTGATTCCCAGCAGCACAGTCCAGGAATTCCAAGAGGTCAGGTTCTCTGGCATCATTACTTTGCCAAGAAGAGCCAAGGGAAAGTTGGGGTTTCTAGCTGAACCCTGGTCCCACCTGCCCTCTGAGGGGCTGGGAATCCACTAGCTGCTGTGCAGGTGGGATCCTCAGGGCACGCTGGCCACAGCTGATGCTCCAACCACCTCATCTTGTTTGGCCGAACTGCAGCTTTTTAGATTGTAAGTGGGAGGAAAAGCTACATTACATGTCTTTAGATCATGAGTAGGGAGGAAAGGCTCTACTACATGTCTTTAAACATCTTCCAGATCACCTTTGTTTCTCCCTTAAAGTGTGCTTCAGGAGAAAATGGAAAGTCTCCTTCCAGTGTGTCGTATTTTGCGATAAACTCCTTTCAATGTCCAGGTTAGCAAAGTATTAGATTTAATTTCTCACATTACTTCCATCCAGGCTGAGAAAGAGAACCCCGGAAGCCTCTCTCATGTCCCTACCTGACCACAGCCTCTTCTTCTCCCACAAGGAAGCACAAGTCTGACTTTTATAGCGATTACTTCCTTGCTTTTCCATGTAGTTTGACTCAATTTAAATATCCCTGAACAATATAGTTTAGCTTTGCCTATTTTTGATCTTCATATTTTGATTCAAACAGTAGGTCTACTTTTTGTTTTTTGTTTTTGTTTTTGTTTTTTTTTGAGACAGAGTTTTGCTCTTGTCACCCAGGCTAGAGTGTGATGGCGTGATCTTGGCTCATTGTAACCTCCGCCTCTTGGGTTCAAGCGATTCTCATGCCTCAGCCTGCTGAGTAGCTGGGATTACAGGTGCCCGCCACCATGTCCGGCTAATTTTTGTATTTTTGGTGTAGACAGCGTTTCCCCATGTCAGCCAGGCTGGACTTGAACTCCTGATCTCAGGTGATCCACCCGCCTTGGCCCCCCAAAGTGCTGGGATTACAGGTATGAGCCACCACACCGGCCAACACTAAACTTTTAAAATGCATCCATGTTGTAAGAGATGTACACACACAGAAATTTTCACATCAACATCGTCCAAACCAGCAACGAACTGAAAGCCACCTACGTGTGCATTAGCAGTAGAAATGATACTAAATGATGGAATAGTCACACAGTGGAATCCTATGCAGCAAGGAGAATGAGCAGTTTACAGCCACGCCAACATCATGGGTGAGATGCTTCCAGAAACACTGAGACAAATTTACAGAAAAATGCAAAATTGGTCCTTATCCACAGGGCA
Source organism: Sapajus apella (assembly GCF_009761245.1). Taxonomy (NCBI): domain Eukaryota; kingdom Metazoa; phylum Chordata; class Mammalia; order Primates; family Cebidae; genus Sapajus; species Sapajus apella. The sequence continues at coordinate 58,435,824 of NW_022436944.1, read as the reverse complement.
CTTATTCAGTGCAAGTCCACCAGACACAATTTGTATTTGCATGAGAAAGAGTCATTTGCACTGCTGTTTTCTATAATCTACAGTGCTGTAAAATCAGCTCAGGCAATAAAAGGGGGAGGTAGCCCCAAATCGTATACTAGAAAGGACTCCCAGTAATCTTCAGGCTGTGCCTATTTCAAAGTCGTTCCTCATTTTTCCTTGTAGTTCCTTAGTGTGGAACTTGAGACCCCTCTCTTTGTCCCTCTTCTGCCTTTTCAGCCTTCGCTGTCTCCGCACCCTTCCCCGAAGCCCTGCACTAGCCTCAACTGCCTTTCCTGAACACTCCCGGGAGCCTGTGGGCCCCTCCCAACTCCACCATCTTCATTGCCTTCCGTTTCTACTTCCCTCTGCCTGGCCTCGGCCCCAGGAAACCTTCCCATGCTTAGACCCTCTGTGCCTTTGTCTTCAAAGCCCACCCCCTATTTGCTGCCACCTCCATCTTGGTCAACCTGGAAGACTTCCCCCACCCTTAAAACATCAGCTTAAATGGCAGCTTTGTTTGTTTGTTTGTCTTTTATGTGATAACCTCTGGATCACCTTCCCCCAGTTTTTAAGGAGACAGATATAGAGGTCTAATCCTTGAGCTTCCTGTAACTTTTCTTATATTCTGTTACTAAACAATAATAAACACTTGCAGGTACTGTATCTTAAACGCTTTTGCCTCTACAGAATTTAGCACAGTGTCTAGTATTGGTGAAATGTAATTAACAAAATCTTCCTTCAACACAGAAATTCTCTCCACAAAAGAAGTAGAGAAAGAACAGTTTTATTATTGAATAAACAGTAACCAAAATGAGCTGTGCATTACCGGCCGTCTACTAAGAGGTTGCAAGGACAGAAAGAAATCTCCTCCTTCTATACAGCCAAGCAGATGCAACCTGTTACATACATGTTATCGAGACAAGCAATAACCATTCCTCAAGTAAGAGGTCTTGCCAGCACCATTGGTCATACATGCTTCACTCTAAATTTACCTGGTAATTAGGGTAACTGCTCATGTTAGCTAACTGGTTCTATCCAGAGGAGAAACAAATTTATCTTTAAGACAAGGGGTAATTTTGCAGCCCAGAGCAAGACTAAGTTAGGTTACTACCTTCCCACAGAAACTAGGAGACAGAAGGACTGTTTCCCTTCTGTTTGTTTACATGTCAAAGAGATGTCGCCCAGGTCCTTGGAAGAGACTAGCCTAGCTCTTAAAGCTGACAAAAAGCCTATCAAGTTTCAAAAGGATTTATTTACATTCAAAGAGAGGAGAAAGTACTTAAAAGTTTTCTAGGCCTGCGCAGTGGCTCACGCCTGTATTCTCAGCACTTTGAGAGGCTGAGGTGGGTGGATCACCTGATGTCAGGATTTCAAGACTAGCCTGGCCAACATGGTGAAACACCGTCTCTACTAAGAATACAAAAATTAGCTGAGCGTGGTAGTGGGTAATTAGCTGAGCATGGTAGTGGGTAGCCTGTAATCCCAGCTACTGGGGAATCTGAGGCAGGAGAATCACTTGAACCCAGAGGTGGAGGTTGCAGTGAGCTGAGATCGCGCCATTGCACTCCAGCCTGGGTGACAAGAATGAAACTCTGCGTCAAAAAAAAAAAGTTTTCTAAAGTAAATGCTCTGAGAAAAAAAGGAGGTGAGAAGATCTCTTTCCTTATTTTTAACAAGAAGAATTAAAGACTTTTTTATTTTTAATTTTTACTTATCCTTAGACTACAATATGGTACAGATGCTCAAAAATATCAACTTAATAATTAAACAATTAACAAGTCCATCTCTTTCTCAATTATTAAAAACGTTATGAAGTATTTCCCTTCAAAATTTCACAGTTTACTTTGACATAAATAAATAAATACCATAAAGTATTTTGAAGAGGGAAGGAAAGGGAGGGTGTCAAACACAAAATAATGGTAGGTTTTGTAAAGGGGAACTTACTAAACCCAACAGGGTTCTGCTGTTGCTTTTTTTTTTTTTTTTTTTTTTTGGAGGCGGGGTTTGGGTGTGCATTGGCCTGTGTGAAACCCTGGTGGGTAGATAATGCCATGCAGTTCTAGGTGGGCTCATTGCTATAGGAATAGACAGTCACTCCATTTACTTGCATAGGAGTTGGGGTATCAAATGTTTCCTTATAGCTCCTTCACATGGAATTCAGCATCCCTCTCCCCATCAGCCTCAGCTCTCTCTGCAATCCGAGGAGTGTGTGTTATAAAAATTGCTGCCATCATAAGTGAGAAAACCATAAGGACCCGGTAAAACTTGGCTTCCCAAACAGTCAGGGGTCTGGGCACGGCAGCCAACTGTCTAGTACAAGGAAAATGAGATTTGCCAAGACTTGATCAACTGTTCCAGCTCTCTATCTCCAAACGGAACCTCATCTGAATGCTCACAGGCAGTGCCCCGGGAATCTCATGTTCCTTGGGCAGGCTGCTGGCAGCCTCTCTGTTGACAATAGAGCACACTTTTGCTGACCTAGGACTCATGTTGCTCTTTAAGACTGCTTCCTTGGCCAGGCATAATGGTTCATACTTGTAATCCCAGCCCTTTGGGAGGCCCAGGCAGGAGGATCTCTTAAGGCCCAGTGGTCAAAACCAGCCTGCTCAACATAGCAAGACCCCATATCTACAAAAAATAGCTGGGCATGGTGGTGCACGCCTACACTCCCAGCTACTCGGGAGACCGAGGTGGGAGGATTGCTAGATTCCAGGAGTTCAAGGCTGCAGTGAGCTATAATCATGCTACTGGACTCCAGCCAGGCAACAGAGCGAGATCCTGTCTCAAACAAACAAGAACAACAAACAAAAAAATTGTTTGATTCTTGCTGAAAAATTGAGCACGCAGGAGCTGGCAAGGCCCCTAGAGGTGATCTGGTCCAATGCTTTAATTTCATCCATCAGGAAACTGAAGCAGAGTGGAGTGACCTGCCCAGGGTCTCTCAGACATTCCTGCTTGGAAATGTGTGGGCTTCTGTGAAACATGTGGCTCTTAAAACACTGTCATCTATTTGAAGGCAGAAAGTCGGCTAACCCTTCAGCCTTCAGCCTATTCTTCTCCAGAGAAAATGACCCCAGTTTCCTCAGCATCGTTGATGGGAGCTAGATTCTTGGGGGTCTGGCAGTGAGGACCACCTAGTGGTGGCTGGAAGGGCAAATAATATCCCACCTTCCATTTTCCACTCACCAGTCCCTGAGGGTCAGCCTGCTGCGTTATGAGCCCAGAGGGGAGAAACCCAGCCAATTCAGGGATGCATCATGGACCAGTTTCTTTTAAGGAGTCTGGGTCTGCTGTTACCAGTTCTGCTTTGAGAGAAGCGGCCTACAGTATCCTGCAGATTTCCCCTCCAGGGAGAAAAGCATAAATTATAGAAAATACGCACACATCATTCTTCCCTGCAAATGACAGCATACTATGTGTACGTGGTACCTCACCTAGATTTTTTCACTTACCAGTATGTCTTAGAGACTGTCCCCTAACAGAATATATAGATCTGCCTGTTTTTGTTGTTTTTCCCATTTCTTTTTTTTTTTTTTTTTTGAAGGGGGGTTTCCCTTTTTTTCCCCGGGGGGGGGTGCAATGGCGCGATCTCGGCTCACCGCAACCTCCGCCTCCTGGGTTCAGGCAATTCTCCTGCCTCAGCCTCCTGAGTAGCTGGGATTACAGGCACGCACCACCATGCCCAGCTAATTTTTTGTAGTTTTAGTAGAGACGGGGTTTCACCATGTTGACCAGGATGGTCTCGATCTCTTGACCTCGTGATCCACCCGCCTCGGCCTCCCACAGTGCTGGGATTACAGGCGTGAGCCACCGCGCCCGGCCCCTGCTTTTCCCGTTTCTAAGAGCTGGAAACTGTGTTCTTAAACAGCTGTTTGTTGTCCCATTAATTAGATTTATTGTACTTTGATCTGTCCCTAGTGATGGACGTTGGGGTTGTTTCCCTTCATTTACATTTCAAGCTTGCTGCAGTGACAGTGTACACACTTGCTGGAGAGTGTGTGTGTGTGTGTGTGTGTGTGTGTGTCTAGGATAAATCCCAATAAGCAATTTAATGTAATTTCATTCTTATGCTCTCAGCAAACCAAAGACATTATTTTTTAGAGGAGGAAGCTGAGGCTGTTGTTTTGTTGCCTTTTTAACCACTGGATTTTGGGCTCAACTGTTTGATAGTCATTGCGTCCTTGACTCCTCTCCCATGCCAGGATTTGGCCCTCAGCCCAGGGCCTGAGTCTCCATCTTCGAGGGAGAGTGGGAAGAGCACAGGCCTTGGCCTCAGTCGTGCTCCCCATGCTTCTAGCTGTGGACTGGGCCAGGTGCTTCACCCAGCTGTGCCCCCTGTGAGGCATGATGTGTGCAAGATGGAAATGTGACCATGAAGATCAACAATGTCCCTCGATGACCAGTGCTCAGGGTCATGGGGGAACTCGTAGAAAGGGATATCTGTCCCGTTCCTTCCTGTGTGGTCCAGATGGCTCACAGCAGGGATCACAACATGCTGGGTGACCATCCACTGTGCCGGCACTGAGAGACTCCTGTGGGAGTCACAGCGATTCTAGGGTCTTCACTGGGGATTCTGAGACAGCAGGGAGCCAGGATGAGGGCTGCAGAGTGTTCCTCTGCCCTCGCTGAGCAGACCCCCTGGATGGCAGGGTGCAGTCCCAAGCCAGATGGATGCCCATAACCAGCCCTTTGGCTCTCAGTACATAATGTTACCAAGAGTTGGGCAAAACCCTCCATCCCAGAGCATGTCTGAATTTGCATCCCATCTGCAGAGGATACATTGAACCACTCCATCAAAGTCTCATGTGAATTTTCCCTGTTGAGAAGACAAGCCCCTTCCTGGCTTAGACTGTCCTGACTGATCTTTCCATGAGCTCCCTGACAAGCCAGAACCATCCCCAGCTTATACGGACACTTGGTGCAAATTAAAGAAGACGTCCCTGTGCAGGTGGCAGCCCTGAGCCCAGGCACCCAGTCAGGCAAGCAGCCTGATTTGGGACCCCTCTGCCACTCAAGCAGGCAGTCAGTTGCTGGAAAGCTCTAACTTTCCCTGCCTTCTCCAAATTCTTGTCCCACTCCTCCTCTTCCTCTCATCATAAATATCCCCACAGCCATTCAGCAGGGCAGTGAATTCAATATAGAACTTTTTTTTTTCAGATTTGCAGAAAAGATTAGATCAGTAATGATGCAAGTAGAGCAATGAGCCTGACAGTTTAGCAAAAGCTCAGTAAAGGGTGGCTTCTTTCCCCTCCCCCCAGAATAATCTGAGAAGAAAGTGTGTCTCATTTCAGGGAAAAAAATATATAAATTGACCTTTAAAGACCAAATTCCCAGGATACCCAGGTAGAGGTGAAACATAGGAGCCCACAGGCAGCCTCGATGATTCCAAAGATCCAAAGGGCTTCTTCTTCCTCATATAATACAGGAAACAAACTAAACATGTATTAAGTGCTTGCTGTATGTGACACTCTGTGCCAGGTGCTCCGTTAAAACAGCTCCGTGGGCAGGCACGAGGATCGATCCCAATCTTGCAGACAAGGACTGTTAGGCTCAGAGGGTCCAAGCTCTCCCATCACTCGGTCAGAGAAGACAGCTGCAGGATTCAATCTGGGGAGTGCCCGAGTCCGCCGAAGTTCCTGGGCTGAAGGACTGACCACAGGCACAAGGAGACGCAGGGCAGTTTTTATTGGATTTGGCTACCTCTTGAGTCAGCTTTGCGAGCTCTTCTCACTGGGGCAAGGGAAGGGAGGAAGTCGCTAGCTCCAGGTCCCTAACACAGAACCATCAAGGACTTGACCAGTTTTCCTCCTACAGCAGCGTGTCTGGGAAGATCATGCTCTGGGACAAGCTACAGGCACGAGGTACCAATTCCTGTTTCCCTGCATATCAGCTTGAGTCATATGAAACTGACTTTGATGTGGCTCAAAAACAGCTGTATGCCCGCCACATTAGACCATTTGATTTAAATATTAAGTAATGTCACAGCCAGAGATTCTTCTCTGAGAAAAGGGCACTGCAGCCTGAAGCAGAGAAGGCGCACACGTTCCCTGGGGTTGAGAACTCTCCACGGCCTGTGACAGCCCTGGGGGTAAAGCCCTGGCCCATCTATCCTGGGAGAGTCTGGGTGGGATACAGGGCTCGAAGCAGAGGCTGGGAAGGGAGAAGTGACACCCTGGCTGGGTGGGCCCTGATCTTGGTGAGACACCCCTGGGTGAAACCATCATGGAAAGGGCGTAGTGGGGCGTGAAAACTCCCTTGGTTAAAGCGTGAGCTTTGCTATAAGTTGTGGTGAGGAGGGAGGCAGTGACAACTGGGAGGCCCGTTCTGAGCAGCCCCAGGGTTTCTGGGGGACCCATCTGTGGTGTCACAGGGAGGAGGAGACGCCCAGAGGAGCAGGGTGAAAGGGCTGCCTCCCAGCCGGCTCTGTAGTGAATGACCAGCAAGTCGTGGCTGTGAAAAGGGGAGTGCAGTCTGGGCAGAAACGTCTTCTTTTTTGAATACTCGAAGGAAAGAGGCGATAAGAATCGTGGGGAAGACCAGACCAAAGTGCAGTGTAAGGCCGGTAATGGGAGGGAAGTTCGTCTAGCACAGCAGACGAACCGAGCCCCAGCCTCCATCTTGGATCAGGCAGCCCCTCTGTGACCACAGAACCCTGAATGGTGCCAACCCCTCCTCTTCACTTAGAGTTGTAGGATGACCTGCAGTCCTGATTTGCCTGGGACCAGGAAAGTCCTGGGCAACCCAAACACGGTGTCCCTCTAGAGTGAATGACTCTGTCTGATACCTGCTAAGAAAGTGAAGGATTGTTGGTTATAAGGAGAAGAGGAAGTGAAATGGTTCTCAAAAAACAAAGGTGAGGGCTTCTGGGTGCTGTTCTGCCCAGGGTTCTGGGTCTGAGACTTCTTTCTCCAGGCCTAGCTTCACGGAGAAGTGAGGGGCCAGAGGAGGGAAAGGTGGAAATAAAGGAAGAGGATGGAGAATTGCTTTGGGGAAGTTTGGGCTGGAAGTGTGAATTGCGGCTGTACCCCTAATTCAGCCCATCTCACCCCTCCCCTTCTGCCCATGGTTCTCCCTTGCTCATCCACACTGTGGTCAAACTAGCTAGGTTTTGGAGAGACTTTGGACAGTCAAAGAAATATGGATCTGTCTCAAGCTTCAAAAAGCCTAGAGCTGGCCAGGCACGGTGGCTCCCATCTGTAATCCCAGCACTTTGGGAGGCCAAAGTGGGTGGATTACCTGACGTCAGGAGTTCAAGACCAGCCTGGGAAATATGGTGAAACCCCATCTCTACTAAAAATGCAAAAATCAGCCAGCCGTGGTGGCACAAGTCTGTAATCCCAGCTGCTCAGGAGGCTGAGGCAGGAAAATTGCTTGAACCCCATGGGGTAGAGGTTGCAGTAAGCTGAGATCGCACCACTGCACTCCAGCCTGGGTGACACAGTGAGACTCCATTTAAAAAAAAAAAAAAAAAAAAAAGCCCAGAGCCAAATGCTCATGGAGCCATTTACTACATGGCATTGGGCAAGTCAAAGTCTCCTTTCCTGTCAAAGGAGTCTGTTGCTGTCTTCATCACAAGACTGCTGTGAGGATTAAACAAGACGGCAAGTGGGAAGTTGGGAAATGTAGTTTGCACCCAACCTATATTTGTTTCTTCCTGCCTGCCTAACATATGGAGCCACACAGAATTGTAACTTTGTTTCTCTGAGAACTAACGCCGTCACTTGCTTTTCTTTTTGATCCAGACCCTCACCATGCCCACCGATTCAGTTCCAGAAGACTTTGAGTACGATGATTCTGCTGAAGCCTGTTACATTGGGAACGTCGTGGCCTTTGGGACTGTCTTCCTGTCCGTATTCTATTGTGTTGTCTTTGCCATCGGCCTGGTGGGAAATTTGTTGGTGGTGCTTGCCCTCACCAACAGCAAGAAGCCCAAGAGTGTCACGGACATTTATCTCCTGAATCTGGCCTTGTCTGATCTGCTGTTTGTAGCCACCTTGCCCTTCTGGACTCACTATGTGATAAGTGAGCAGGGCCTCCACAATGCTTTGTGCAAACTCACTACCGCCTTCTTCTTCATCGGCTTTTTTGGAAGCATATTCTTCATCACAGTCATCAGCATCGATAGATACCTGGCCATCGTCCTGGCAGCCAACTCCATGAACAACCGGACCGTGCAGCAGGGCGTCACCATCAGCCTAGGTGTCTGGGCAGCAGCCATCTTGGTGGCAGCCCCCCAGTTCATGTTCACAAAGGAGAAAGAAAACGAATGCCTTGGTGACTACCCCGAAGTCCTCCAGGAAATCTGGCCTGTGCTCCGCAACATGGAAGCAAATCTTCTTGGCTTCCTGCTCCCCCTGCTCATTATGAGTTACTGCTACTTCAGAATCATCCAGACGCTCTTTTCCTGCAAGAACCAAAAGAAAGCCAAAGCCATCAAACTGATCCTTCTGGTGGTGGTCGTGTTTTTCCTCTTCTGGACACCCTACAACGTTATGGTTTTCCTGGAGACGCTTAAGCTCTACGACTTCTTTCCCAGTTGTGAGCTGAGGAAGGAGCTGAAGCTGGCCCTCAGCGTGTCCGAGACGGTTGCGTTTAGCCATTGTTGCCTGAATCCTCTCATCTATGCGTTTGCTGGGGAGAAGTTCAGAAGATACCTCTACCACCTGTATGGGAAATGCCTGGCTGTCCTGTGTGGACGCCCAGTCCACGTTGGTTTCTCCGCAGCCAGATCACAAAGGAGCAGGCAGGGAAGTGTTCTGAGCAGCAGTTTTACCTACCACACCAGTGATGGAGGTGTGTCCCTCCTCTGAAGGGACTCACAAAGCCTTGTGTCTACAGAGAACCTGGAGTTCCTAAATCTGATGCTGGATAATGAGGAAAGGTTTTTGTTGTTGTTTCTTACAAGCACAAAATGATGGACCCAATGCACACAAAACAGCCCTAGAGTGTTTTTGAGAACTGTGCTGAAAATTTGAATGACAAAGAGTAGACATGTCTCTTACTGCAAATGTCAGAACTTTTTTATTTACAGATGAGAAAAATTCAACTCAGACTAGTTTAGTTAAAAGGGGGTGATGAATATCGTTCACATTGTGGCATAGGCAAAAGGTTGTCTGAGCTCTCAACGTGAGGGGAAACCGGGCCTGAACCCTTCCCTCATTTGAATCTTTTAGTCATTATAGATTCCCCAGACTTACATGACACAACTTTATCACCAAAGAGGGACTGACACCCATGCTTCCCTGGCTGCAAAGGCAAAATTCCCAGGGAAGTGCTCTGATAGGCCAAGTTTGTATCAAGTGCTCATCCTGGAAGGCGCTGTTCTCCATGGGGAAGGGATATGTAAGAGGGAAGCTTTCAGTTCAATTTCATGAATAGAGATGCAGAAAGACGTATTTCCAAGAAGTTGGGTGGGTGGGTACTATTCTGATTACACAGAACAAATGCCACACATCACCCTTACCATGTGTCTGGCCCAGTCTCTCCCCTGATCACACCAGCCTCCTCTTCATCAAGCCCTCCTCCATCATGTCCCCAACCTACAAGGGCTCCTTGCTGCCTGCTGCATCAAGTCCAAACTCAAAAGCTTGGCCTCTTGTACCCCCACCAAGGGTTCCCACCAACAGATTCCCCATTGCCTGCTCCTTCCCAAAGGACTCCACCCACCCTATCAGCGCATCTCTTCATCTCCACCTGCTCCCAGGCCAGTAGGGGAAATAGAAAGAACTCTGTCCCCAGATAAGAAGGGATGATTCCAACCCCAACTCTGTCAGTGGCCCCCGGGCAGCTTGAGACCAATCAAGCTTCAGTTTCCTTGTCTGTAGAAGAGGGATAAGGTATATTTTGCATAGAGATCGCCCTTTCCAGCATGAGGAACTATCTACCAACTCTCGCAGGTCCAACCCTTTTGTCTGCTTCTTAGACTTCTGCTTTCCCCACACCTGGCACTGCTGCACCGTGCCCAAGTGGTGATGCTGACAAAACTTGGAGGAGCATCAGGTGCGGCTGCATGACGTAGCCCAGACACAGAAGAGGCCGGTTCTTACAATGGCACCCAGCGAGCACTCCCAAGCCCACCGAGTGATAGCCTTCCTTAAGCGACTCTCCTGGGCTGTCTTGAATATTCCCTCCCAATCACCTGTGGCAGGCCCCTGCCCCTCTGGAAAAATACCCCATCATTCATGCCACTGCCATCCTGGGGAGCCAGGGCCACGGAAACAGCTTTTATTTTTTCTTCCTAGAAATGTTTGGGACAATCTAAAACTTTAAAGTTTGAAAAACGACTGTGATAATGCTAAAGAAAATGTCGTCCAATCTAACCACATCCATCTTGTCCTTCCTGCATTCACCCACCCAGACCCTGTTCGCACTCTCACGTTTAGAGTTGCAATCACAATGTACAGATGGTTTTATAACCTCATGTGTTTTCCTCTTAACCTTAGACCACAAATAGTGCTCAGTTTCTGTGTAGTTTGGTAATTACCATTTTAGAAGACTCTACCAGACTGTGCACTCACTGAAGGCAGATGTGGTATCTGATAAATTGCTGTACATCCGATGGCACTTTGGCAGTCTATCTATTTGTGTAATGAATGAGAGAACAAGTCATGTTTCTTCAAGGTCGTGTACAATTTACTTACCCTTACTCTGTTGATAAACGTTTAACTTCTTTCCAATGTTTAGCAAATACATATTTTATAGAAGTTCCATCTGTGTAACTTTCTTTCTCCTGTTCAATTATTTCCTCTGGATAAATTCATTGCCATGGGGAAAAGTGAGCCAAAGGACATGGGAACATGTTAGCTTTTGATACACACATATGAAAATCATATTTTACAAAACCTTTACTGAGTTGTATTATATATGAAATGTGAACACAGACAATGAGGCTATTCCAAAGACAATGAGACCAAGGCTCTTCCCTCAATAGCTCAACATTTAAATGCAGAAGAGACAAGAAGGAATAATCACGCTTTGCATTAGTAGCACAGAAGTGCTACGTGACTTCTGACTTGAGTCTTTAGGGGAAAGGAGTTCTCCAGGTAAAGAAAGAGATGGCGTTCCAGCCTGAGGAAGCAGCATGTGTGAGGGAAGTGAGAGCATGAGGAGCTCACAATGTGAGAAAACTTTGTGCGAACATTAAAAGGCATTGGAAGTGGAGTGGGTGGTAGAAACCTTCTGAGCTGAGCTGTTAGGTGTGGGCTGAGCTAAAACAACCAACGGAAGAGGCGCTGGTTCTCCTCAGGGTGTTCACGGGTTTCTTCATGACTACCTGATCCTCATTCCAACTGCTGAACCATGAGACTCTAAATAAAGTTAAACCTATTTCTGGACTTCCAATACAGAGGAAATATTTATTTTGGCTTGATAAGAAACAAACACTTTCATTTCTAGAGCAAAATTAAATTTGTCTCATTAGAAACTTATATTTATTTATTCACTCATTTTGCTGAATAGGACAGAATAGGGAGAAAATAAGGAAGCTCATTGAAAAACCCAAATAGCAAGGATGTTGATGTCTAAACAAAAGAAGGCATTTTGGAAGGGAGAGTTGGCCCTCAGGGCACACCTGGATCAGATCCACTCCTGCATCTGAGCTCTGGGCTTCCCAAGAGCAGAGGAATCTGTGATGAATCCCGACATATTAACTCTCTGCTTTGGGCAGGTTACTTAGCATCTCTGGGACTCAGTCTCCTCATCAGAAAAATTAAGATAAAAGTAGTTCCCACCTGCTAGGGTTGGCGCAGAGGATTCAGTAAGATTACTCCTGCAAAGATCACAGTGCAGACCTGGTGAAGCAAGCTCAAATACATGGTGGCGATTATTTTTATACTTGTTGTTTTTATTAGACTGAGCTTCTCCCAGCAACTCAATGCATACTGTCCTGTCCTTCCTTGCCTTTTACTTTTCTTAGTAGCAGACACGCAGACTCGGGTGACTGGAGATAACTGGGTCCAAATCCATACTTTGTGGGTTAGAAAACAGAGGCCCAGAGAGGGCCAGGAGGTGGCCCAAGGTGCCACAGTGAATTACTGAGAGGAGTAGATCCTTGATTCACAGTCTACCATCTCCTTTCTCATCTTGATAAAAATACAGATCAATCTGGCGTCTAAGAGCAGAGAGCACAGAAGGAAGGTCTGCAGGCAGGGAATGAGGCAGGGAAGAGCAGCCCGCAAGGTGGCTGCAGAGTTTAACAGAATCAATCTGCACGTGGACAGGTGTGTGCTGTGTGGCACAGCCCTTGGCAATAGCCATTTGGAGACATCTGTATCTGGAATGACAGATGGTGTCAGCCGAGACTCCTCAGCAAACACTGCAGAATTTCCAGAGGCAAATGCTATATCAGTGGCTTCCACGAGGATCTGGGTGGGTGGGCCATGCCTTAGACAGACCGGGCACTGTGGAGGGACAGCCATACCCAGGGGCTGCCCAGTGCTTGGGTAAAATGCAGAATCCCTTCCACATAATTCCGCTCACTTTATGCTTATTCTGTGCTCATTTCATGACATTCTAAGGGAGTGTCTTCTTCCCAGGGACCTTGCCATCAAGAAAGATGGAGCATATATGCTTTCAGTTACTAAGAAGAACTATCAACCCTTACAATCCACTGCACCTAGAGTGTGTACAGGGTCTCATGGTCTTTCTGTTCACCTCTCTCTGAGATGCTGTCCCTGAGCATCCAGGGAGAGAGTTCACCTCTGGCCACAAAGTCCAATAACTACATCTGGGAGCATAGCAGCCTAACTGAGAGGTCCACCTTGGGTAGCACCTGGGCCCAAGATGATGCCCATTTGTGCCTTCAAAACCGGAGCAGTTTGTCCTATCTCCACGGCTAATATTTTCCCCACCTGCACTGCACTCACTGGCCCGGGAGGGGCCGCTTCAGATTCAACATGGCTTGTAATATTGTTTGCCTAACTTGCTGAGTTGGCAACAAAATGTGGGGCCACTTAAGAGTAGTGTGATCTGACAGCAAGTGAGAAAAGTGGATCTTAGCGAATTTAGAAATATCCAGTTTCTCTTTAATACACTCTCCATCCACGGGACGGCCAAGGGCCAGGTCATTTTCTGAGGGATGTGTGGTGTGATGTTTCTATTTCTGTTCTATTACAGCACGTTGTTAGGCAACAGTGAGAGCTCCTCCAGACACACCCAGCAGCGCTGGCAACCGCAGAACATGCTCGGCAGGAAAATTACTCTTTTACTCCATATTTTCCTATTTACTGAGATAGAAACAAACATATCATTTAGTTTGTATTTCTTTGGATACTAGGTAAGATTGTTCGATTTTCAAGGTGTGTGTTTTAAATTATTTGTATCTTTTTCCGATTCTAAAAGAAAGATACTCATTATGGAAAATATGAAAAATGTACAATTTTAAATTAAAAAATTTTTATTTACACAATATTCAACCTCCCAGAGATAACCATGGTTTAACACTGAGGTTATTTTCTTCCATGCCCATAATATTTTTTAAAAAATACTTAAGAATAGACATTTCTCAAAAGAGGACATAAAAATGGCCAGCAGGTAAATGGAAAAATGCTCAACATTTCTAATTATTAGGAAAACGTAAATTAAAATCATGATGAGCTACATCTCACATTTGTCAGAATGACTTTTATCAAAAGACAAAAGATAATAAATGTCAGCAAGAATGTGGATAAAAGGGAACGCTTGAGCACTGTTGGTAGAAATATGAATTAATACAACCATTATGGACAAAAGTTTAGAGGCGTCTCAAAAACTAAAAATAGAATTACTATATGATCCAACAATACCACTTCTGAGTATTTACCCAAAAGATGTGGAATCTGTTTGTTAAAGAGATGCCTGCACCCCATGTTCACTGCAGCACTATTGGTAATAGACAAGTTTTAGTATTAACCTAAGTGTCCATCAGCAGAGGTGTGAAGAAGGGAAATGTGGTATGTATACACAGTAGAATACTATTCAGCCTTTAAAAATAAGGAAGCTCGCCGGGCGCGGTGGCTCACGCCTGTAATCCCAGCACTTTGGGAGGCCGAGGCGGGTGGATCACGAGGTCAAGAGATCGAGACCATCCCGGTCAACATGGTAAAACCCCGTCTCTACTAAAAATACAAAAAATTAGCTGGGCATGGTGGCGTATGCCTGTAATCCCAGCTACTCAGGAGGCTGAGGCAGGAGAATTGCCTGAACCCAGGAGGCGGAGATTGCGGTGAGCTGAGATCGCACCATTGCACTCCAGCCTGGGCAAGAAGAGTGAAACTCCGTCTCAAAAAAAAAAAAAAAAGAAAGAGAAAAAAAAAGAAGGAAACTCTGCTATCTGCAGCAACATGGATGGAATTGGAGAACAGGATGCTAAGTGAAATAAGACAAGCACAGAAAGGCAAATACTGCCTGTTCTCACTTATATGTGGAATCTGAAACAATCAACTCACAGGAGCAGAGAGTGGAATGGTGGTTACAGACACTTGGGAGTGGGGAGAGAAGAGAGAGCTGATGGTCAGAGCGTACATAATTTCGGTTAGACAGAAGGAATATGTTGCTTTTTTCGTTTTTGGAGTTTTATTACACAGAGTGGTGAATCTAGTTAATAATAGAGTATTGCACATTTCAAAATTGCTAAGACAGTAAATTTCAAAGTCTCACCACAAAATATGTAAGTACTTGAGATGATGACTATGTTAACTAGCTTGATTTAATTATTTCACATTGTATTCACAAATCATAACGATGCTTTTTACTCCATAATCCTATACAATCATAAATTGTCCATTTACAATTTAAAAAAACTGAACAAAACCTATTGGCACTTGAATTTCATCAATAAGGAAATGGTTCAGTAAACTTCAATTCAGCCATAAAATAAAATATTGTATAATTTAAAAGAATGAGTCTATTCTATAAATATGAGCCTAAAGCTCTGTTCATAATATATTCTTAAGTCCAAAAGACAAATTTCAGAGTTAAACGTATAACATAAGCACATTTTTATTTTTAAAAGATTTGAGGTCAGAACACATAGCTTTATATCTTCCTTCTTCAATTAGCATTATAGTGTGATCATTTTCTCATCTGTTATACTCAAACATGATTTTGAGTGATTGCATAGGACTCAATAATAGACTTTATCCATCCAAGCCCTACTGACAGACACGGGTGCTACTCCCACTTTTTCACTATGAGGAATGGCACTATGATGAACTTAAGTCTTTGCACATATCTCTGATGGTATGAAAGGAATGAGTAGACTAATGCATTTGAGTATTTGTAAGTCTCTTGCTGGCTACTGGAAATTTCCTTTCCAGAGCGATGACTCTGTGTTGCTGGCTGTCTGAGACTCCCAGTCCCTGGCCTTAGCACCACCTACCTTCCTGATCTTTGAGGTTAGGATATTGTTATTGGGTAACAAAACAATCACTGACTGTAAGAGGCAGAAAGAAAAGACTTCTGTTCTTAAAAGGGCGTGGCAAGGCTGAGAGGGAGAGGAAGAGGGATGAGGGGATTTTTTAAAAGGGACCGATAACATCACAAGACAGTTATTTTAAGGAAACAGAGAGACTACTTAGCACCCGGGCTAAGGGGACACAGAAGAGACCATCAGAGCCACACAGCACCAGGCAAGAGCAGGACGTAGATACACTGGCGCTGGGGAGAGAGGGGCTTCCTAGCAGGAGAAGAAATGGAGGTGAGCAGAGCAACCAGAAAGCCCTGTGCAGTGTGAATGTTCAAAACATCCAGTTCTGTACAAAACATGAACAACCTGCTAAAGGCAACAGAGAGAATGGTTCCAGGTTTAGCACAGTTGATTGGACTTCCAACGCATCCACCGTCACTTTGGATACACTTGCCCATAGCCCCCTCAACACACTGTGGAGCTCACACCTGTAAAATACAAGAAAGAGTAAAATCAAGCATTAGCAACTTTATAAATAAATTATCTCTGGGTTGCATTTCACAAATTATTTATACTTTGTGTGGAAGTGAAATTTATTAAAAGTTCAAACCATAGTGACTTTGTGGACAACCTATATCAGGGAAGTCCGTGAGTTTCAGCTCTAAGAATTCCTTGGCATGTCCAGGTGCCCTTGCTTTGGGGAGGAGGACACCCAGCAGCCAGACTGGGAAGCCTCATACTAAAAGGCTCATTTACACTTCCAGCTCTATCACATGAGTCTCCCTTTGAAAGCACATTATTAGACCAGACATGGTGGCTCACGCCTGTAATCCCAGCACTTTGGGAGACCGAGGTGGGTGGATCACAAGGTCAAGAGATCGAGACCATCCTGGCCAACATGGCGAAACCCTGTCTCTATTAAAAATACAATTAGCTGGGCATGGTGGCGTGCGCCTGTAATCCCAGCTACTTGGTAGACTGGAGGTAAGAGAATCACTTGAACCCAGGAGGCAGAGGTTGCAGTGAGCAGAGGTTGTGCCACTGCATTCCAGCCCGGGCAACAGAGTGAGGCTCTGTCAAAAAAAAAAAAAAAAAAAGAACATTATTTCACTGAGGAAATAGAACCAGAAAAGAAGTTCCACAGCCTCCCCAACCACATCTTCCCATCTCCCTGCAGCTGTGCCAGTGCACCCTGCTGGCCCTCCTCACATCATGGAAGAATCTTGCCTGTGCTTATCTAAAGCCAAACCTGCCACCTGCAGGCTACATCCCAGCCCCTCCTACCTTCCCCACCCCTGGCCCCGCATTTGCCCCTCTCTCCTCCCCTATAGATCTCTCCTCCCTGCTGTAATTCTCATTTGGCGTGCAAGCAGGCCAGAATACTTCTCATTTGTAGGAGCCTCCTCTATCCACATCTCCCCCAGCTCCTGTCCATGCAGAGGGAATCAAGAGTTCTCCCCAGTTCCCTGTCTCCCATTCTCGAACTTTCTTCTCATCCCTCCCCCAGACACACCCTTGTCGAAGTCACCAGTGTTCCCTACGTTGCCAGGTCTGATGATCCGTAATCACGCCTCCCCTCACTCGACCCATGAGCAGAATTAGGCGAAGTTGATTGCTCCTTCCTTCTTGAAGCACCTTTTGTCAGCGTTGGAGACGCCACCCTCACGGTTCTCCAGCCACCTCACTGTGAGCTCCTCTGCGGTCTTTCCTGGTTCATTCCTGCCTCCCTAACGTCTGTGCCTTATGGGCTTCAGGCTCAGTCTCCAGACTTATCCTCTCCTCTTCCCTTCCAGCTTCCCTCTTTTTCTCCCCTCCCCTCCCTTCTCTTCTGTCCTCTCTCCTTCCTCCTCTGGAAATCTCGGCCAGTCACAAAACCATCTCTCTACACACTGACAAGGTCCAAGCCTTTTTCTCCAGCTCAGACTTCTCTGAAGTCCAGATGTGTATATTTAATTCCCTAACAGCTTCCCTGGGATGTATAATCGGCATCTCCTGATTTACGCTCCCCTGCAGTCCATGCTGTCTCAGTAATGACAGCTCCATTCTTCCAGCTGCTCTGGTCAAAAACCTCGGAGTCATCCTAGATGCTCCACTTTCCCTGGCGCTGCACGTGTGGCAAAACCCACAGTGGTTTCTTTTTTTAAATGGCTCTACCATGTGGAATGCAGATTCCTCCTTGATTCTCACAAGAGAATCAATCAATTTCAGTCTTTGTCTGTGGCTTTATTGAGCATTTTCATCCTTTCTTACGTATTCATTAGCATTTTAATGGAATATTGAAAAGGGCTGCCCAGAGGCTGTTAGCCAGTTGCCATTGAAACCTGTAAGTCAAGAAAATGACTTTTAGTTACAACATACTTATGATGGCCGTGAATATAAACTGATCAGAGGCAGCAGACAACACTGTGTTAATTCATCAGTACTCCAAGTGCAGGCAGTTAGATGCAGGCTGGGGAAAATAAGAAGCAATCATGTCCATGCCAACTCTTTGGAGCACTGATCACACTCCGTTTGGCTACTTCATAAGGGCATCCAGGTATTTTACCAGTGCTGGCATGAACCGCTAAGACAGTGCCAAACCTTATACCAGGAAGCTTTTTTTTTGGAGGCAGAGTTTCCCTCTTGTTACCCAGGCTGGAGTGCAATGGCGCGATCTCGGCTCACTGCCACCTCTGCCTCCTGGGTTCAGGCAATTCTCCTGCTTCAGCCTCCCGAGTAGCTGGGATTACAGGCACGCACCACCATGCCCAGCTGATTTTTTGTATTTTTAGTAGAGACGGGGTTTCACCATGTTGACCAGGATGGTCTCGATCTCTTGACCTTGTGATCCACCCGCCTCGGCCTCCCAAAGTGCTGGGATTACAGGCGTGAGCCGCCGAGCCCAGCCGCATTTTTTTTTTAAATGCTCAGTCTAAGGATAGCGTAATTGCAGCAATTAAGAGTTGAGAGTATCTCTGAAGTCCCCTGTGCCTTTACTGGCAAAAAAGAATTGAAAATACTTTGTGTAAACCCTAAATATGGTGTCAGAGCAACCTTGAGAGAGGTACGGAGCCCAGGTTATCACCCTTCAGCCCGGTCTAAGGGAACGCCTGCCCCAGGCTACCCTCTTCCTCCAGGTATT